>NC_056747.1:437993779-438292206 GCF_019279795.1 Protopterus annectens | reverse complement strand
GAACAAGGAGAAGGTGACTGTGAGCTGTCTATCGAGCTAGGATCCGCCACATAACACACACACTCAAGTCACTCCAAAACAAGTACAAATATGACTCCGTCATTGTCCATGCTGGTGTGAATGACCTGAGACGTACCTCCCTGGACTACATTAAGAGAGACATAGAGGAGCTCTCCGATTATGTAGCCCAGGCTGGTATGACCCTGACCCTGAGCAGCATCTTGCCCTCACCAAGAATGATACCACAATACAAAGACAAGATGATCAGCTTTAACAATTGGCTCAAGTACTGGTGTCATTCTAAGGGGATCCAATGTCTGTCTGCCTGGGATGACATGTTGGACAAGCCACGCTGCTTCGCAAGGGATGGCTTACACCTGTCACCTCTGGGCTTCCGGATATTGGCTAAGGCTCTTGCCACCCCCATAGTGCATTTTTTAGGCAAGGCTCAAAAGACAAACCCACCTCCTTAGAAAACAATAATGGAAAAAAAATAAGGGTAATGCTGCTCAATGCCAGAAGTCTAAATCTCAAGATGCAGGCACTTTATGCACTCCTCAGCATGGAGAACATAGACGTCTGTGCAGTAAATGAAACCTGGTTCAAGGCTCCTGAGAGCACCCCAGCGTTACCAGGCTATACCTCGTATCATGCTTTTTGGCCCCAAAACCCGGGCCGAACCACAAAGGGAGGGGGAGTGTCCATATTCATCAAGGACACCCAAACCTCCAGGTTAGTAGCAACACATGAAGCGTCAGAGACCATACAGGTGCAACTAACCATAGGCAAAACTGCTATACAACTGGTAGCATGTTACAGACCACCCTCCCAATCTCAAGAACTCCACTCAGCCTTCTTGAAGACACTGGAGGATATGAATGTATCACAAAATACCATCATACAGGGAGACTTCAACTACCCAAACATAGATTGGGTACATTATTCTAGCCCCAATACCCTAGCCCAAAGGTTCCTGGAATTCATAAATTCAAATGCACTGGAACAATTAGTCACCTCTCCCACTAGGGGAGATAATATACTAGACCTGATCATCACAAACATGGGGACAAAATGCTCCACACCGGAAGCATACCCCTCACTAGTGAGATCTGACCACAAACTAATCACCCTGGATATACATATCCCACCTCCACCCCCAACACAAAAGACCACAGTGAAAAACTTCTCAAAAGCAGACTTCACTTTTCTTAAGACTGAGATGGTATCCTTTAAGCCCACTGTGCCAGTGGATACCACATCCCACAATGCCGAATCCTTCACAAATGCTTTCTATGGACATCTCCAAGAATGCATGGATCATGAAATCCCAAACAAATCTAAGTCCCTCTCCACCAAAGGTAAGCGTCCTGTCTGGTGGACCTCAGCCATAAACAAATTGTATAACAAAAGAAGAAAGCTACTGCACGTCAGAGCAAAATCCCATGAAGGGAAGACATCTCTGATCAACATTAGCAAAAAACTACGTTCTCTCATAAAAACATCCAAGGCCAACTTTGAGAGAAAAATCGCTAAGGACACTAAAGAGAACCACAAAGCCTTCTTCAGCCATGTTAGAAACCTGGGCGGAAACCCTCAGATATGCTCAGAGTTGGTTCACAACAATAAAAAATACACTGAACCCACAGATATTGCCAACATTCTGGCTGACAGGTTCAGTGCAAATTTCTCCCCTCCTTCACCCCCAAAAGAAGAAATGCTTATCCCAGCTGAATGTAATCTCCCTGTCATCTCAGATGTCCAAGTGAGAACCGCCCTAAACAAAGCAAAAAACACAGCATCAATGGGACCTGATGGTATCCCGGGTTGCGTGTTACGTGAACTCCAAGAGGAGCTAAACCCACACATAAAAATGCTAAAATGCTAAAATGCTATTTAACCTTAGCCTTACTTTGGGATATATACCTGAACACTGGCGTACAGCAACAGTGGTCCCACTCCACAAGGGGGGGGGGCCTCTACAGACCCTGGAAACTACCGCCCCATAAGCTTAACCAGCCTGGTCTGCAAAGCTATGGAAAGAATCATTATGGAACTCATAAACAGAGACATAGGGGACCTACAGACACTTGACCCCACCCAGTTCGGCTTTGTAAAGGGCAGATCCTGCCTTTTAAACCTGGTTGACTTTTTCGAAACAGTCACTAGAGCCACTGACGAGGGCAAAGCAGTTACCCCACTCAGGCATCATAGATAAGCTCAACAGCTTAAATATAAACCCTTATGTCACTAGATGGGTTGCAAACTGGCTAAAGGACAGAACCCATAAAGTTAAAATCGCTGGAGCAATGTCAGACTCAAAGCCAGTCACAAGTGGTGTCCCACAGGGATCTGTCCTGGGACCCCTCTTGTTCGGCATTTA
This sequence comes from Protopterus annectens, assembly GCF_019279795.1. Lineage (NCBI taxonomy): Eukaryota > Metazoa > Chordata > Ceratodontiformes > Protopteridae > Protopterus > Protopterus annectens. The sequence continues at coordinate 438,289,826 of NC_056747.1, read as the reverse complement.
TTTCTCAGATGTTAAAGCAAACACTGTGGCTGACAAAGTTCGCAGATGACTGCAAACTAGGCGCCATAGTCGATACACCAGCAGACACACACATCCTACAAAAAGGCCTCACAGAAACGGACAACTGGTGCCGGAGTCACGGCCTTAAACTAAATGCCAAAAAATGTATAGTCATCCCCTTTGGGAAAAACAAAGTACCCACAAGTTATCACATAGACAACAACCCACTGAGTACTGAAAAAGTAATCAGAGACCTAGGGACCCAAGTCGACAGCGACCTCTTAATTGATACCCACGTTGCCAAAGTGGTTAGAAAAACATTCTACCTTGCACACCTCATCATGAAGGGATTCACATCCAGATCCAAGGATGTCATTGTACCCCTATATTCCTCCCTCATCAGACCCATGATTGAGTACAATGCCCCATTTGGTATGTACCTCACCCGGCATTTGCAACAGCTGGAGAGACCACAAAAGTACCTCACCAAGAGGATCAAGGGTCTCCAACATATGTCTTATTCTGCCAGACTAAAGAAACTTCAGCTCTATTCAGTATCATACCGCCTGCTCAGAGGTGACCTCTGCCTGAAGTACAAGGCCATGTCCAATCAGGATCTAATGGACATGCTCCACCTCAAAAAATCCAAGTCCATCAGGACCACGAGAGCTAAAGACTTAAACCTCGGCACAAGTATGAATAGGACATGCTGGAGGGATAGATTCATAACCCAGAGGCTTCCCATGCTTTGGAACAAGATCCCAGTTCGTATTAGGCAGAGCCCCTCACTGACTCTCTTCAAGAGAAATCTTGATGAGTGGATGGGAGATTGTAAGTTTACCCCAGGGGCCACATCTGTGTCACTGCTAGACAGGGGCACAGTAAACTAATTCTATTATATAAGGGGACCTTCATTGTATCACTACTAGACACAGTATTCTCAATTTATTCTGCACATTTTTGTACCATTTCATGGGGTGGCAAATGCCACATCACTATGGCTAGGCTTACAAATGCCCCAGGGCAGATAGCCTAGTACTATACTATGAAAAGCACTGTTTTGCAGTCATTTTAAATATGTGGAGATGATGCAAATGTCAAGGAAAATTACAGAAACAGGATGTCAGTAGACTGATGTTACTCAAAGATTGGCAAGCAAAAATAATTTTAACAATGTCTTGTAGAAATATAGGGAAATAAAAAATCAAGACCATGAAATAAAAAATTAGTTTAATGAAGTCTTTCTGTTGCTGCCAAACCAAGTAAATAGCTAAATGATTCTGCAGGCAGAGGGGAAGACATTTGAAATGGCACTCCCTTCCTTTCAGTTCTGAGCTGTGAGTTGCAGTGACAGTTTTCACACCTCTGCAGTAGTGTGGGAGGAGGGACTGTCTATTCATGTTGGACTACAAAAGAACACTTAGAACAAATTTAGCTACTGCTCTGTCTGCTGCTGGATAACTTCAAATTATACTGTAAAGCAAGCTCTGATCTAAACATAAATGAGGGTGATTAGCAACAGTAAAGAAGCAGGACTAACACAGAAGGAATACAAACTGAGAGCGAGTCACAGATTTCCCATTATATGTCAGTTGCATGGGAATTCAGTTACTTCCTTATGTCTGGCATGAGTCACAGAAAGAAGGCAAGAAATGCTTTATGGGAAAGAGAAAGGCTTGAAGATCATCACTTTGTCATATCAAGCCCCATCAGTAGCCATGTTGTGGTAAACAGGCTAAAATTACAATTATACCATGATTCCCCCCAAAACGTGCACGCTGATTACTTTTTTCCATTAGTATAACTCGTTTTTTTAAAACACTGTCTCGCTATGTTAAATGGGTTTAACATAGCGATACAGCTTTAAAATAAGCAACGGAGATCTCCGTTGCATATTTTAAAGCTGTCTCGCTATGTTAAACCCATTTAACATAGCGAGACAGTGTTTTAAAAACGAGAAAGCAAGATCTCTGTTGCTTTTTTTTAGTGTTTCGCTATGTTAAATGAGTTTAACATAGCGAGACTTTTAAAATAAGCAACGGAGATGTTCGTTGCTTATTTTAAAACTGTCTCGCTATGTTAAACTCATTTAACATAGCGAAACACTAAAAAAGCGGAGATCTTGCTTTCTCCGTTGCTTTATACAACTCTGATGTACTGCGCAGGCGCAGTACATCAGAACTGCCGCGGATGCCAGACATCTGCGGAAGGGCAGTAAACAGGCATTATACTATGCCATTATTTAAGAAAAGTAATAGTTTCTTTTCTTAAATAATGTCATGGTATAATAGCAATAACCCACTTCTGGGTGAGGGTAATGCTAAATGTACCCACGGTTGGCTTTGTTTGGTCCCTCGGGCTTCGCCCTCGGGACCAAACCACACCAACAGTGGGTAAATTTAGCATTACCCACACCCAGGCGTGGGTTATTGCTATAATAAAGCACTTGAGTGATTTTGAGGTGTTAAAATAGGTCGGGAAACAAAGACAGACTGAAAATACATTTTTTAGTTGGAGGGTGGAGTTAAGACAGCTTACCATAGGGGGGAGTCTTACTACTCCCAGATTTGGAAGTGGGAGCCCCCCCACTGCTTAGTCCTGTGCGTACCGTACCCTGGGACTGAAGCCTGGTTGTTCTGCTGGTTCTGCAGAAATACAATTATTAACTTTTACTGACATCAGTTTAGAGCAAGAAAAAGTTTCCCCAATGGGGTACTTAGATTTAGTTGAAGACTTCGGTTCTGAAACAACGAAAATTTCAGAAGTCGGTTGACCAGCACTTGCGAACTGCTTCTGCTTCGGGCACTGCACGGCAAGAAAGACTGATGTAATGGCGTCAGCTGCATGCTTTATACCACTGACTACCTGACATCACGGAAGATGAGACAGCAACTGACGCAGGACCCAAGATGATAATCAGGCCGACTGAGGGCTACTGCAAGCAAATAATCCAAATAGGATGACTGCAACAGTGAAACACGAAAAACATCCATACTGCTGATCACTAATCATCACCTCCCTTCTTAACCTAGCTTCCACTACTCTTTCCCATAACTTCATGCTGTGACTGATCAATTTAATCCCTCAGTAGTTACTACAGCTCTGCACATCATCCTTATTCTTAAAAATCGGTACCAAAACACTTTCTCCATTGCTCAGGCATCCTCTCACTTTCCAAGATTTCATTAAACAATCTAATTAAAAACTCCACTGCCATTTCACCTAAACACCTCCATGCTTCCACGCAGCGGTAGCATTGTTGCCTCACAGCAAGAGGTTCTCCCGTTCGATTCTCGGCTGGAGTGCAGGGAGTGCCTTCTGGGTGGAGTCTGCATGTCCTCCCCACAGTTGGGTGGGCGTTTGAAAGACATGCGTAAATGGGCGTGCTTTCGTTGAAGGTTGGACGTCAAGCTGGCACCTCGGCGTTTGTGAAAATATACTGCCAATCATTAGCAGACCGGAGTTCCGCTGTGGCGACTCCTAACTGGGAAAAGCCAAAAGACAACCTCCATGCTTCCACAGGTATGTCATCTGGACCAACAGCCTTTCCATTCTGCATCCTCTTCACAGCTATCCTTACTTCCTCCTTGCTAATCCACTGAATTCACTATCCACACATCATCCAACCTTCTCTCCCTCTCATTCTCTTCATTCATCAGCCCCTCAAAGTACTCTTTCCATCTGTTCAACACACTCTCCTCACTTGTGAGTACGTTTCCTTCATTATCCTTCATCACCCTTACCTGCTGCACATCTTTACTAGCTCGGTCCATCTGCATCTGCATCGGTACAGATCCTTTTCTCCCTCCTTAGTGTCCAACCTTTCATACAACTATTCATACGCCTTATCCTTAGCCTTCGCCATCTCTTTGCCATGCACCTCATCTCCTTATACTAGTCGACTTTCTTCATCTCTGACAATCCCACTTCTTCACCAACCTCTTCCTCTGTATACTCTCCTGTACTTCCTCATTCCACCACCAGGTTTCCTGGTCCTCCTTCCTCTGTCCAGATGTCACACCAAGCACCTTTCTAGCCACCTCCCTTACTAGCTCTGCTGTAGTTACCCAGCTATTCGGTAACTCCTCACTGCCACCCAGTGCATGTCTTAACTCTTCCCTGAACTCCACCTCAATTACCCTATTTCAATTTCCACCATTTGATCCTTGGTACTGCCCCCCACACTCCTCCTCTTCTTGATCACCAATGTCATCCTACAAACCACCATCCTATGCTGCCTAACTACAATTCCCCCTGCCACCACTTTACAGTCTTCAATCTCCTTCAGACTGGCCCTTCTACACAAGATATAATCCACCTGTGTGCATCTTCCGCCACTCTTGTATGTCACCCTAGGATACTCCCTCATTAAAATATGTATTCACCACAGCCATGTCCATCCTTTTCGCAAAATCCACTACCATCTGACCTTCTGCATTCCCCATACCTACCCATCACTTCCTCATCCCCTCTGTTCCCTTCACCAACATGCCCATTGAAATCTGCTCCAATCACCAGTCTCTCACCCTTGGGTACAGTCATCACCACTTCATCCAACTCACTCCAAAAATTTTCTCTCTCATCCATCGCACACCCAACTTGTGGAGCATATGCACCAACAACATTCATCATTACACCAGCAATTTCCAGCTTCATAAACATCACTATCAGACACTCTCCACCTTCAAAACACTCTTAGCATACTGTTCCTTCAGGATACCCCCTATGCCATTTCTCCTCCTAGCCACACCATGAAAAACAATTTGAACCCGCTTCTGATACACCTAGCCTTGCTCCCCTTCCATCTGGTCTCTTGCACACACAATATACCAACCTTCTTTCTGTCCATCATATCAGCTAGCTCTCTCCCTATATCAGTCATACTGCCAACATTCAAAGTTCCGACCCTCACTATCACAGTCCTAGCCTTTGGACATGCCTTCCCCCTCTTCTCTGGGATTTTATTCTAGGCTCTTCCTGGTTCCCAGAAATGAGGATCAGTGGGGGCCCATCCTGGATCTCTCCAGGTTAAACACTTTCCTGAGAGTTTTTTTCAAAATGCTGTCCCTGCAAACTCTTCCCCCTTTTCAACTCCCTCAGGCTTTCTCTGTATCCTTAGACTTAAAAGATGCTTACCTTCCCATTCACCCTTCCTGCAGAAAACATGCCAGTTTGTTTACTGGGTCATCATATTTTTAGTTTACTGGTTTGCTCTTTGGTCTGCTTACAGCTCCAAGGGTGTTCTCAAAGTGTCTAGCTCCAATATTGGCTTTCTGCTGAACTCAGGGCATTCATATTTTCCCATACCAAGATGACCTTCTACTCCAGGCTGTATCCAGGGATAAGCACCTTCATTACACAATACAACTTTTGACCCTCCTGGGGTTCACCATCATAAGTGTGTACTAGGCTAATGGCCCTGGAGCCTTTACAAGCCTTGCCCATAGAAGTGCCCTGGCATCGTGCCGCTTGACGTTGGTTCCCAGTGCCTCCAAGTAGAGCCACTGCAGTGATCCCCAGCGTGAACTTCCCATTTCCCATCCACTCAAGATTTCTCTTGAAGAGGGCCAGTGAGGTTCGCTGCTTGACATGTATGGGAAGTTTATTCCAGAGCATGGGCAGTCCCCGGGTTATGAACCACTCCCTACAGCAGGTTTTGATGATAGTGGAAAAGAGTTGAGGTCTCTGGAGCATGTGGTGCGGAGGGATTTGGATGTCTTTAGATGTAGCATTTCTAACAGTGCTGGGTCAGACATGGCTTTGTAGGTCAAGCAGAACAAGCAGATATCGCCTCTTAGTAAACAATATGAGACACAGAATAACTGGAGTTTTCTGAGGCTGTCCATGCAGGACATGTGTTTAAGGCCTAGGATCCTCTTTGTGACATACTTTTGTAGCCTTTCCATCTGTTGCATGTATCTAGTGAGGTACATGCCAAATGGGGCATTATACTCGATGACTGGCCTAATGAGGGAAGAGTAGAGAGAGATGATGACCTCTTTATTCCTGGATGCAAAACCCTTGGTAATGAGATGTGCCACACGGAAGGACTTTCTGACCACAGTGGAAATGTAGTGGTTGAAGGAGAGGTTGCTGTCAACCTGTGTCCCCAGATCTCTAATAGGTTCATACTAGGCTATCTGCCCTAGGGCATTTACAAGCCTAGCCAGAGTGTGTTTGGCTTTCGCCAGCCATTTTAAATGAATTTTGCTATTCCCTTTTTCGAGGTTAGTATACTGTGCCTCTGTCCAACTGTGACAGAAGTGATACCCGGAGTAAATCTACAATCTCCCATCCACTCAACATTCCTCTTGAAGACAGTCAATGAGGGACTCTGGAATAAAATCCCAGTCCAGGTTAGGCAGAGTGAAGGGAGCCTCTGGGTTATGAATCTGTCCCTCCAGCATGTCTTATTTATTTCAGTGCTGAGGTTCAAGTCTGTCGAGCGCGTAGCTTGATGGGATTTGGATTTTCTGAGGTGCAGCATGTCCATTAATTCCAGGTTGGACAAGGCTTTATACGTCAGGCACAGATCACCTCTGAGCAGGTGGTATGCCACTGAGTAGAGCTGGAGTTTCTTTAACCGGGCAGCATATGGCATCTATTTGAGCCCTTTGATCCTCTTGGTGAGGTACTTTTGGGGTCTTTCCAATTGCTGCAGGTGTCTAGTAAGGTACATCCCAAAAGGGGCATTGTACTCAATTATGGGCCTGATGAGGGATGAGTAAAGAGGCACGATGACCTCCCCTGATCTAGATGTGAATCCGTTCATGATTAGGTGGGCTATATAAAATGTTTTTCTAACCACTTTGGCCACGTGGTTGTCGAATGAGAGATTGCTATCAACCTGGGTCCCCAGGTCCCCAATTACTTCTTCCGTACTTAATGGATTACCATCTATGTGGTAATTTGTGGGCACTTTGTTTTTGCCGAAGGGGATGACTATACACTTTTTGGCATTTAGCTTGAGGCCATGGCTCTGGCACCACTTGTCTGTTTCTATGAGGCCCTTTTGTAGGATGCTTGTGTCGGCTGGAGAGTCGATTATGGCACCCAGTTTGCAGTCATCTGCAAACTTGGTCAGCCACAGTCCTTCCGTGTTGGCCTGTACCTCCGAGAAATATATACCGAACAAGAGAGGTCCCAGGACTGAGCCTTGTGGGATGCCACTTGTAACTGGTTTGGAGTCTGACATGGCTCCAACAATTCTAACCATGTGGGTTCTGTTCTTGAGCCAGTTTGTAACCCATCTAGTGATATAGGGGTTTATATTTAAGCTGGTGAGCTCATCTATAATGCCCGAGTGGGGTATTGTATTGAAGGCTTTTGCGAGGTCCAGGTAGGCTGTGTGGACCACCTTCCCCTCGTCAATGGCCAAATCGACCAGGTTTAAGAGGCAGGATCTGCCCTTAAAGCCGAACTGGGTAGGATCCAGTGTCTGTAGGTCCCCAATATCTTTATTTATGAGGTCCATGATGATCCTTTCCATAGCTTTGCAGACCAAGCTAGTCAGGCTTATGGGGCGATAGTTTCCAGGATCCGATGAGGCACCACCTTTGTGGAGAGGGACCACTGTTGCTGTACGCCACTCTTTGGGTACATATCCTGTAGTAAGGTTGAGATTGAACAGTAGTTTTATGTTTGGGTTTAGTTCTTCTTGGAGTTCATGTAGGACACAGCCCGGGACACAGTCTGGTCCCACTGACGCTATGTTTTTTGCTTTGGACAGGGCGGCTCTTACCTGAGCATCTGAGATGTCAGGCAGGCAGCACTCTGCTGGGATACATATTTGCCCTTTTGGTGGGGAAGGGGGGGGGGGGGAGAGAAGTTTGCGCTGAACCTGTCAGCTAGGATGTTGGCAATGTATGTGGGTTCGGTGTATTTTTTTGTCATTCTGGACTAATTCTGAGCATATCTGGGAACTCCCACCCAGGTTCTTAACATAACTAAAGAAAGCCTTGTTATTATCCTTAGTGTCCTGTGCAATTTTTCTCTCGAAGCTGGCCTTAGACGATTTTATGAGTGCCCGTAGTTTTTTGCTAATACTGATCAGAGATGCCTTCCCTTTTGGGGATTTTGCTCTATCATGTAGTAGCTCCCTCCTTCTATTGTATAGTTTGTTTATGGCTGGGGTCCACCAGACAGGACGCCTGCCTTTGGAGGATTGGGTCTTGGTTTTGTTTGGGATTGCATGATCCATGCATTCCTGAAGGTGTTCATAGAATGCGTTTATAAAGGATTCTGCGGTCTGGGCAGTTTTTTTCCACAGGCCCGGGGGCTTTGAAGGATTCCACCTCGGTTTTGAGGAGTGTGAAATTTGCTTTAGAGAAGTTTTTCACTGTGGTTTTCTGGGCAGGGGCTGGGGTCGGGATGTGAATATCTAGCGAGATTAGTTTATGGTCTGATCTTACCAGTGAGGGATACACTTCTGGTCTGGAGCATAGACTCCCCATGTTGGTGATGATCAGGTCCAGTATGTTTTCCCCTCTTGTGGGAGTGGTAACAAGTTGTTCCATAGCATTTGAGTTTATAAATTCTAGGAACCTTTGGGGCTAGGGTGTTGGAGCTAGAGTAATGCTCCCAGTCTATGTTTGGGTAGCTGAAGTCACCCAATATAATGGTGTTTGGAGAGACCTTCATATTTTCCAGTGTTCTCAGGAAGGCCAAGTGGGGTTCCTGGGTTTGGGAGGGTGGTCTGTAGCAGGCTATAAACTGGAAGGCAGTTTTACCCACTGTTAGTTGCACATGGACAGTCTCTGATGCTTCGTGCTGTGCCACCAACCTGGAGGTGTGGGTATCTTTGACGAATATTGATACTCCCCCTCCTTTTGTGCTTCGGTCCAAGTTTTGGGGCCAAAAAACATGGTATGAGGTATAACTTGGTAGTGCTGGGGTGCTCTCGGGAGCCTTGAACCAGGTTTCTGTTACTGCACAGATATCAATGTTCTCCATGCTAAGGAGAGTTTTGAGTGCGTGCATCTTGAGGTTTAGACTTCTGGCATTGAGTAGCATTACTCTTAAGTTTCTTATCCCTTGTGATACCTATGGAGGTGGGTTTGTCTTTTGAGCCTTGCCTAAAAAAGCACCATGGGGGGGTGGCAAGAGCCTTTGCCAATATCCGAAAGCCCAGGGGTGACAGGTGCAAGCCGTCCCTAGCTAAGCATCGTAGCTTGTCGAGCATGTCATCCCAGGCTGACAGGCATTGGATCCCCTTTGAATGACACCAATACTTAAGCCAATTGTTGAATTTGATCGTCTTGTCTTCATATTGTGGCATCATTCTTGGTGAGGGTAAGATGCTATTCAAGGTCAGGGTCATACCGGCCTGAGCTACATGCTCAGAGATCTCCTCTATGTCTCTTTTCATATAGTCCAGGGAGGTACGTCTCAGGTCATTCACACCAGCATGGACAATGACAGAGTCATATTTGTACTTGCCTTGGAGCGACCCGAGTGCTTGTGTTATGTGGCGGATCCTAGCGCCAGACAGGCAGCTCACCGTGACCTTCTTGTTCAGCCTGGTGAGCGGGACGTCAGTGTGTCTGACGATAGAGTCACCTATTACATGTGTATCAGGTGTGTTATTTAGCCTTAAGGGCTGTGGCTGTTCGGCACACTGGCTTTGTGAGCTATGTGTTGCATGTGTTTTGTTTTGGGGTAGCGGTTGCTTGGGTGTCAGCTTTGGAGGACTCTGTTGCTAAGGCAGATTTTTATTTAGAGCCTCCGAGTATGTTTTTGTGCGTTTATGTGTTTGGTTTGCTGTCGTGGTACGTCTATGTGAGACTGGAATTGTAGCGAGTGTGGTTTCCTTTTCCTCCTGACTGGTTACGCCAGTACTGAGTTGAGAGAGCTTAGCCTCCAGTTTGGCTATATGGTTGCATCTCTCATGTGTTGGAATTTGTTGGGAGGAGGAGAGGGTTGTCTGTGTACATGAGGCAGTTGTAACATTGGCTCAAGATTCCCAGATTCACCAGCTGGACCATAACGCCTTCAGTGTTCAATGGGCTCCCATCAAGGTGGTAATTAGTGGGGATGGAGTTTTTCCCAAAGGAGAAGACACATTTTTTAGCATTAAGCTTAACTTCAAAAAGTCCCAGCTCCCCCTTTCCCAACAGCTGATCTTCCTGGGATGCCCCCTAGACAAATCTTCCATGCATGTCTCCATTCCTCAAGAGTATGTCACCTCTCTAGCCAACACCTTTCTACTGCTTTATAGAGAGGATCATTGCTCAGCCCAAAAAACTCAGGTCCTTGGGACTCATGGCTGCCACCATTCTTGTGTTACCCCTCACCAAATTACACGAGGAAAATACAATGGTAACTGAAATCGGTGTGGTCACAATAGTCACCCTCTCAATACCATCATTCCCTTTCTTCCATGCAAGAGGGAACTCCTTTGGTGAAGCAATCAGGTTACACTCAGTCCAGTTCTTCTCTTCATCCCAGTCCCACATAACCAAGTCCTGCTTACAGATGCATCGGACAGGGCACAGTGGGCTTGGACAGAAGATCACAGTGTCCAGGGGAAGTGGCTGGCCCAAGTTGTAAAAGAGCACAAACAAAGGAAATGAGGGCACTTCAAACCCTACAGCCCTTCTCACCTTTGGAAACCAGGCACTCTTCTGATGCACATAGACAACATCACGATGATGTGGTACATAAACAGAGAGGAACAAGATCCTCTGTGCAAACTAGCATTGCAGGTTTGAGACCTAGCCTTTCAGATGAATCTGAATCTCTCCGCCACATACATTCCCTCCCAACATGCTGGCATACTCTCTAAGCAGAGACTTGTAAATCTTCACAAATGGTCATTAAACACAGAAGTGTTGAAAACGATCACTCTGAGATGGGGACCTCTCATGTGGACATCTTTGCCTCTTCCAAGAAACATCATCTCCCTCTCTTCTGCACAAGGACTCTGACACCTCTAGCTTGGAGGGCAGATGCTCTCTCCTACCTACAGGTGGGGAAGTTCCTTTGTGTGTATCCACCTTTACCCTCTGTTGCCAAGGTTTCCACTCAAGGCCCAGAAGGAATTTCCAAAACCTCCACTTCTGGCACCATTCTGGCCAAGATAGCACTGATTCTCACTCCTGTTTCACCTTTCAAAAGGAAAGTTCTGAAGAAGCAGTCCAATAGCAGATCTAATAACCCAACAGAAAGGGCAATTCCTTCATCCTAATCTTAGTTCTCTCAGACTAACCCTCTGGATGATTAAATGCCTACCAGACATCATTTTTTCTGAAGAGGTGGTTCAAATTCTACAGGAAGCCATAAAATCTTACACCAGAAAGTCTTACATGAACAGGAAGATGAGATTTTCCAGCTGGTGTTTCAAACACAAAGTCCAACCCCTTCCAACGGACACCCACACAGTACTACAATACTTGTGTGACCTATAACACTCAGGGTTGGCCTACTCTTTCATTAAGACGCATTTATCAGCCATTAATGCTTGTCTTCCTTTGGAGCCCCCTTCTATGTCCATGACAGAAGTCAAACTTTTTCCTAAGGGGAGTTTTATATCTTAAACCCCCACGGAAACTGATTGCCCCTCCTTGGGACCTTACTACCTTACTTTTGTTCAAAAAAGATAACTTTATCCCCTTTTGAACCAGCTGCCTCAGCTACTTTAAAATTCTGCACTTGGAAAACAGTGCTCTTCCTGGCCTTGACTTCAGCCCACAGGGTCTCAGAACTACAGGTTCTTATGGCCATTTCTCACTTCCTTATCTTCCATAAAGATAGGGTTAATCTCAGGGCCAAGCCATCTTTCATACCAAGAGTGGTTAGTGAAGTTGCACTCAACCAAGCAGTCAATAGGCCTTCCTTTTTCTCCAATTCCCACAATAAGGGGGAAATAATACTGCACTCAGACATTCACAGACAGTGGAGGTATTACTTGTATGAAACTAAGGATAAGACAAAAACAGACTGTTTGTTGCCTTCATAGAATCCAGGCTAGGCCAACCACATTCCAACGATCTCTTTTCTCCTGGATTTCAATGACCGTTTCTTCTATTCTCCTGTGGAAAGACTCTACTGCCCAAAGGTTCACTCCACTCAAGCAGTAACTTCTTCAAGTGCTTTCTACAAAAGTGTAGACACCATGTCCATTTTAGAAGCAGCCACCAGGTCTTCTATTGACACCTTAATGAAATACTACCAAGTTGCATGTTTTCCTCAAGGTAAAGGAGGGTGTTTGCCAGAACTATTCTGTCCAGCCTCCTGGCATCTGCCTCTACTTCTTCCTTTTAACCTGCCATCTTCTTTTTCTACAGCTCTGGGAATCACCCATCTGTTAAGAATATTGCAACAATGACTCAGTCAAGAAATAGTACTGTTGTGTAAGAACTTAACATAACAACAGATGTCTTACTGATCATCAACACCTTACCTTTTGCATGTATACAAGCACATTGTCTACCACAGGGTCTTACTTTCCAGGGGAAACTTGCTTACCCTGTTCAACCTAAGCCACTCCTAGCTGACCTTCCTCCTTCCTTGGTCTTCTTTAGGCCGGCACTTGCTTGCAGATAGTTTCAGGATCTCATACGTACATCCACTTTTACATCCTAATGCCTACAAGCTGAGGTTATCACTCGGATGTACATCCTATGAAGGTAAGGCTTTGGTTCCCTGTCCGGACATCCACAAGCAACAACCCATCTGTTAAGAATATTACAACAGTAATCAGTAGGGCATCTACTGTTACGGTAAGTTCTTACACAACTGTATCATCTTGCAAGGGTGGGAACTTAGGAACAAATACCAACATGTGCCGTGAACTTAGAAATTAGTGTCAACATGCAACCTGCAGGGGTGTGGATTCAGGAGCAGTGCTAACATGAGTCCTGCAGGAAGGCAAGTCTAGGAGTTCAATACTGTGGTCTTAAAAGTTTTGGTCTTTCAATAGCATACACACACGCACGCGTTATATAAACATTATTTTCCTTACATGAAAGGTAAAAATCAGCCATGAAGTAAAAGTTACTTTAGATTCTGTTATCTGCTTGTTAGGCACCTGTTATAGCTAGGACATGGAACTGGGTCACAATAATTGATTGTTCCTTTCCTGAGCAGCAAGTGCAAAAATGTACATTTTTTTAAGGTGGGAGAGCTTCTGTATTAATTCAGGCTGTCTGTCCCTTTAGCCATTAGATGGATGACTCCATTGTGGCCATTGTTCCTCAGACCACTTATCTTTTCTCTTCACTCTCTGGTGAGCTGCAACGGTCGCCACTGGGGATAGCGGTGGTCATGCATGCCCTCTGTAGCTGTTCAGCTACTCTGTCTGTGCAGGGGAGAAAGTACAGTTGTGTACACTTACCATAAATGTAGATGTTAGAGTGTATTCACTGTTGCAGTAATCACATTTGGGTAATCCTGCTGGCAGGTTGCCCTCAGTCGGCCTGAATTCCAAAGTCCTGGGTCCTGCATCGGCTACTGTCACCCCTTCCCTGATGTCAGGTCGTCAGGGGTATAAAAGATGCGGCCAACGCCATTTTCTTTAGTTTTTCTTGCCCACATGTCAGGTGCCCACTAAAAGGGTAGCCAAAATTTATATATACATACATACACACTAATATATATATATATATATATATATATATATATATATATACACACGTACATATATATACACATACATACATACATACATACACACACACACACACACACACACAACATACATGCACCAATATAAACTTTACCTTCATCTACAAGCAAATACACCACATAGGTTCCATCAGAAGAAAGGGGGATGGCGGGTGGGTAAACCACACTCGAACATCTACATTTATGTTAAGTGTACACAACTGTACTATGTTCTTCGTCTTTCACGGTTGCAGTCATTACATTTGGGTAGAGTCCCAAAGCTATGGATAGGAGGCTAGAGCTAAACAGCATTAGGAGCGGCAATGAGGCCCTGCAGAACTGCAGTGGCAAAGCCTGCCCTGGATTTAGAGTAGAGTGGCAGATGATAGTGTTTTGTGAAGGTGTGCACTGAACTCCAAGTAGCAGCCTCTAAAATGTCCTTGGTTTGTACTCCCCTGAGAAAGGCTGCTGAAGTGGCTGCAGCTCTGGTTGAATGTAGCCTAATGCCCTTAGGCACTGGCTTGCCATGGTGTAAGTAGAAGAAACGAATGCAGTGCCTATCCACTTTGAAATAGTCTGCTTTGAGATGGCCTTTCCTTGTGATCCTGCAGCATATGCCACTAGTAATTGCTCTGTCTTTCTGAAAATTTTGGTTCTGTCCAAGTAGAATCTAAGCTGTCTGTGTACGTCCAAAGAATGCAGAATTCTCTCCCCTTGTTCTGTGGATTTGGATAAAAAGTTGGCAGATGAATAGTTTGGTTAAGAGCCACACTGGACACCACCTTAGGCATAAATGTTGGGTTTGTCCTCCGAGAGACCCTGTCTGGATAAAAAAATGATAAAAAGGTTCCACAGCCATGAGTGCCTGTAGCTCTAAAACTAGTCTTGCAGAAGTTATTGCTAGGAGCAGAGCTGTTTTCCAAGTTGAACATTTTATATCAGCTGGCTCAAAAGGAGGCAGGGTGAGTTTTTCAAAGACATAGTTGAGGTCCCATGCAGGCATTGGTGATCTCCTTGGAGGCCTTAAATTTTTGGCTCCTCTGAGGTACTGTTTTAATAAGGGATGAGAAAAGATTGGTGGCTCTGTACTGTAATGAGCTGGAATATCAGAGGCATGAATTTTAATACATGAAAAAGATAGGCCTTTGTCCAGCATCTCAGTTAAGTATTGCAAAATCTGAGGAATATTTGGCACAGCTGTATCAGTTCCTTGTGCCCGGTTCCAAGCACAGAATCTCTTCCATTTTCCAGCACAAGATTTTCTAGTACTAGGCCTTCTGGCCTCCAAAATGACATCCATCACCGCTTTACTGAGAGGTGTGTTTCGTATGACTACATTATCCGCCATGCTGTCAGGTTTAAAGTCCTGAGTTGGCTGTGCAGGATCGGATTGTTTTGCTGGGACAGTAGAGGAGGTATTTGAGGTAAGGTCCAAGCTGGGCATTGAGACAAGTTCTTCAGGATTTGAAACCAGTACTGGCAGGGCCAGTTTGGGGCAATCAGTATAATTTTTGGCTTCTCCTGTCTGACCTTTAGGAGTACCTTGGGTAGGAGAGGCAGTGGGGGAAAGGCATATAATGATAGGGCGTCCACTTTCCATGCTTGTCTGTGATAAGTCCTTGTGCAGAATCTTTTTAGTTTGTAGTTGTGAGGGGAGGCAAATAGATCTATGCCCGGGCATCCCCATTTCCTTGTTATGCTAAAGACTTGTGGATCCAGCTGCCACTCGTGGGGATCCATGAGGTTTCTGCTTAAGTTTGTCTGCCAGATATTTTTCCTTCCTGGCAGGAATTGTGCCTGCAGATGTACTTGGTAAGTCAATGCTGTGTCCCACAAGGTCATGGCTAGTCTGCAAAGGGGGTAAGAATGTGTGCCCCCCTGCTGGTTTATATACCACATGACTGTGGTGTTCTGTCTTTATCAGTAGTTGTCCTGGATGAAGTAGGTCATTGAAGGCTGTCAGGGCATTCTGAACAGCTAGCATCTCTTTTTGATTGATATGTAGATGCATGTGGGTTGAGGACCATGTGCCCTGCATGCATCTTCCTGCCATGTGGGCCCCCCCCAGGCATAATCTGATGCATCCGTTGTTAAGTGTCTGCCTGGCTTGGGGGTAATGTAAATGGCTGTCCCTTGTTTTGGTGACAAGCCTTTGCCCACCATCGAAACTCCTGTTGTAGGCAGGGAATGAGAGTACTCATGGTTTCCAGGCTGTGGCAATGTTGAGTCCAAACACTTTTTAGGTACCATTGAAGTTTCTTCATATGCAGTCTTGCTTATGGAATTAGTAGGATGCAGGATGCCATGAAGCCCAAAGCCTGCAGAATTTTTCTTGCAGATAACTGGGCCTTTGTTGCCAACATTTTGAAAAAGTAGTCAGTTGCCTTTGTTTGTCTGGCGTGAGATAAGCCATCTGGGCAGTTGTATTTAAGCTTGCACCCAGGAATATTATCTCTTGAGAGGGTACTAGTTTTGATTTCTTTTCGTTGACTGTGTACCCTAGGCATGTTGGAAGTCTTTTCACAAACGCCAGATGCTGTAGAAGAATGTCCTTGTTCTCTGCTTGAATTAGACAGTCGTCCAAATAAGGGATATATTTGTATTCCTCTTTGTCTGCAGAATGCAATTACTGGTGCCAAGCACTTTGTAAAGACCCTGGGCGCAGTAGATAAGCCAAAGGGCAGTGTAGAAAATTAGTAATGCATTGAGCCAGCCTTGAATATGAGGTATCTTCTGCATGATTGTCCGATTGGGACATGCAGGAATGCCTCTTTTAGGTCTACAGTCACCAGCCAAGCGTTCTTGCCCAGCATGGGCAGAAGCTGCTGCAAAGTCATCATCTTGAATTTTGGTATATTCAGGAATGTGTTCAGAATAGATAGGTCCAGTATTGGTCTCCAGGCCTTGTCCTTTCCAGGTACCAAGAACAGTAGAGTAAAAAAAAATCCTTGTCCCTTCTCTTGCTCTGGTACTTGTTGAATGGCCCCCATGTCCATGAGGGATGAGACTTGTTTTTGTGCCTCTGCCCATTGATTTTTTTGGCAGATCTGGCCAGCCATTTGCCTTTGGCAGGGTATGGAAATGGAACTTGTACCCTTGTGACACGATATTTAGAACCCACTTGTCCTGGGTTATAATGTGCCACTTTAGAGAAAAAGTGCTAATTTTCCCCCTAAGGGTGCTGCTAGGAGATGAGTGCTTGGTGCAGGCAGGGGGAAGTCATTGGGACCGTTTCCCATATGGTTGTGATTTGTCTTCTCCAACTTTGGAGGTAGAAGCACCCCATTGCTTTGACCTGTAGGAACCTTGTGCCTGGGATCTGCCTCTATGGCGTCTGGATCTGCCCCTTTGAGGTCTGACACAGGAAAGGACCAATTCTTTGTAGGCCAGTGTCTACTAAACCTAGGTGGCTGTACTTGTAAAAAAAATCTTTGACAGTTTCCATAGATTTAGCTTTGTCCTCCATTTTCTTTAACACCTCCTCTGCCTTAAAGTATCATGCTGTAAAGGTGCATCTAATTTAACTGACACGATCAGGCAGATTTTGTTCCTTTAACCAAGCATGCCTCCTAATTACAGAACGCGCAACTGCGGCCCTGCAGGAGGCCTCCAAAGAATCAAAACCACATCGCAAAGTATGCTTTCCTACTTGTTCAGCTGCATGCAATAAATCCTGCATTTCCTTGTTTTCTGCACATTCAGAATTTAATAACATTTTCTGTTTAAGCAATGCCATGACATGTTGCTGATATTTGAGCATATGAATGAAACTGACAGTTTAAGGCCCTTATAGCCAAGGTAGCTGATGTGTAAACCTTTTCTCCCCCCCATCTATCCAGTGCCCTAGAATCTCTGTCAATAGGGGTTTTTTGCAGCAGAGGCCTTAACTCCTTTGGGACCCTGTGAAATAGTTTCTGGGTATGCAGCAGGGTTTTTAAAAAGGAATTTATGAGAGTCAGGAACCCTGTAATATCTGTCAGGCTTAACAGGAGCTGGAGGTAAGGAGTCAGGGATAAGACTAGACTCCGAAAACACAATCTACAATATCTAAACACAGGAGGAATGGCTAGTGGCCTGTGTTGAGGTAGTAAAAGGAAATCCCTGAGCCTCTTTAGATTCAGAAAAATCTTGGCTCTCCCAGTGGAAATACTCCCTCATGGTATGCAAGGTTTCCCCAAAAGAATAGTCCTCTGGAGGAAAAGCTGAAGGTATACATTCTTCAGCATCAGAATTCTCATAGAGGGGAAGAGAATATTCCTGATCAGGAGAGGAATCAGAAGAAATAGAAACCTGATCTGAAGATTCAGAGTCAGTCTCTTGCCTAGGCCTCTTATCAGGAGGGGATGGGTAGGCCTCTTATCAGAAGGGGATGGGAATCCCTGATCAAGGTAATTAAGTCTTCAGCCATTTTGAGAATCTGTTTTTTTGGGCATAGAGGCCTGTCCACATAGCTCTTGAGTTTGTTTCTTTGTTTTAGAAGGTGCTTTAGTCTTTGCCTTTGAAGCTGAGGTTGGTTTAATGTAGAGATGTTTAGGTCTGAATACACCCTCAGAAGCCGGTGCCTGCTCAGCGGCTCCGGACCCATCTGAAGGAATAGTATCCGAGGCTCCAATACCTTCCAGCGGCATGGCCGACCATGTGGGAGTCGGTAGCAGCCTACGACTCTAAAGTAGCAGGCATCAGGGGCTGCGAAAGCGCCTCACTGAGGACCGGCGAACCAGCGACTGGCTTAGGAGAAGCTTCGTCGTCTGTTTTGGGCCTCGGTTGTCTCTCCTTTTCTTTGCATTTTTTTGTGAGCTCCGGTAGTCGGATGGCTATCCGACATTTCTGGATAATTAAACAGGCGTCCAAAATAGTTCAAAGCAAAATCATACCGATGCTTAATAGTGGGTTGGTTAAATCTAGCACAAAACAGACAACCAGAAAAGTTGTGATCAGGGCCTAGGCAAGGAATACAGTAAGAATGAAAGTCCTTATGAGGTATTTGCTTTCCACAAGAAATATAATTATCTACTTTTTCTGACATCGGTCTGGAGCAAGAAAAAGTTTCCCCAACAGGGTACTTAGCTTTATTGAAGACTTCGGATCTGAAACTCGAACATGAAAATCTCAGGAGTCGGCTGAACGGCACTTGCGAACTGCTTCTGCTTCGGGCACTGCGTGGCAAGAAAGATTAAAGAAAATGGTGTCTGCCGCATCTTTCATACCCCTGACGACCTGACGTCAGGGAAGGGGTGACAGCAGCCGATGCAGGATCCAGGACTTTGGAATTCAGGCCGACTGAGGGCAACCTGCCAGCAGGATTACCCAAATGTAATAACTGCAACAGTGAAACACGAAGAACATCCACTCTTTCCAGCAACAGGGAAGGGACAGGGGATTTTCCTGTGCTTTTCTGCTCAGAGGACTTTCTTCCTGAGGAAAGCTACAATCCTTCTAGCCTATGTTTCTGTTTTGGGGGGTCTTCCAAATAGCTGGACTTGCAAGAAGTTAGTCAAAGTTTTCAGTTTTAAAATATAGAATACAATATTATCATGGACTTGCAAGAAGTTAGTCAAAGTTTTCAGTTTTAAAATATAGAATACAATATTATCATGTTATAAAGGTTTGATGATTTTTTGTGGCTGTTCCTCCTGTGTTGCCAGTGTGTGAGGATGTCTACTTTGCAGCCAACATTTTACCCGAGTAGCCTTTCTTGCCCCTTGTAGGTTTGACAGAAGATAAGAGTCTCAGAACCACAATTTCTTTGTTTCAGTTAAGTAAACTCTGTCTTGGAGGTGCTTGTGATATTACCAATGCTGTTTAGAGAGCACCTGAATTTGGACAATACTGAATTTTCCTGGGAAGTTTTTCAGAATTTCCCAGGGGATCTTACAGCTGAGATCCTGTAGGTTTCCCTAGACCAAGAATAGTTCTTTACTCCTCATTCTTGACAGTCTCAGTTGCAAATATTATACATTCCAAACCATGCCAACACAAAGTACAGTTGTGTACACTTACCATAAATGTAGATGCTAGAGTGTATTCACTGTTGCAGTCATTACATTTGGGTAATCTGCTGGCAGGTTGCCCTCAGTCAGCCTGAATTCCAAAGTCTTGGGTCCTGCGTCAGTTGCCGTCTCCTCTTCCATGACGTCAGGTCGTCAGGGGTATAAAATATGCAGCAGATGCCATTTTCTTTAGTTTTTCTTGCCCCAGATGTCAGGTGCCCCCAAAAAGGTAGCAAAAATATATATATGTATATATACATGCATCAATATAAAAACTTTACCTTCATCTACAAGCAAATACACCACATAGGTTGTAGAAGATAAGAGAAGGAAAGAAACTCCAGAATGACAGGGGGATGACGGGTGGGTAACCTGGACTGTAGCAGGGAATACACTCGAACATCTACACAAGTGTACACAACTGTACTATGTTCTTCGTGTTTCACTGTTGCAGTCATTACATTTGGGAAGAATCCCAAAGCTATGGTTGGGAGGCTGGAGCTAAACAGCATTAGGTGCGGCCATAAGGCCCTACAGAACTGCAGTGGCAAAGCCTGCCCCGGACTTAAAGTAGGGTAGAGAGGCAAATGATAATGCTTTGTAAAGGTGTGAACAGAATTCCAAGTAGCAGCCACTAGAATGTCTTTGGTTGGTACTCCTCTGAGAAAGGCTGCTGAAGTAGCTGCAGCTCTGGTGGAATGAGACCTAATGCTCTTGGGCACAGGTTTACCATGGTGTAAGTAGCAGAAATGGATGCAGTGGCTTATCTGCTTTGAAATAGCCTTTCCTTCTGATCCTGCAGCATATGTCACTAGTAATTGCTCAGTTTTTCTTAGAGCTTTAGTCCTGCTCAAGTAGAATCTTAGCCGTATGTGTACGTCCAAGGAATGCAGAATTCTCTCCCCCTTCTTCTGCGGCTTTGGATAAAAGGTTGGCAGATTAATTGTCTGGTTAAGAGGCACACTGGAAACCACCTTAGGCATAATTGCAGGATTTCTCCTCAGAGAAACCCTGTCTGGGTAAAATATGATAAAATGCTTTACAGCCATGAGGGCCTGTAGCTCTGAAACTCTTCTTGCTGAAGTAATTGCTAGTAGCAGAGCAGTTTTCCATAAGAACTTTATATCAGCAGTAGCAGCCGGTTCAAATGGAGGCAGGGTGATCTTTTCCAACACATAATTGAGGTCCCATGCAGGTAATGGTGATCTAGGAGGCCTTCAATTTTTGGCTCCTCTAAGGTACTGCTTTAGTAAAGGAGGAGAAAAGATTGGTGGCTCTGTATTGTAATGAGCCGAAATGGCAGAGGCATGGATTTTAATTGATGAGAAAGATAGGCCTTTGTCAAGCATCTCAGTTAAGTATTGTTATATCTGAGGAATATTTGGTTCTGCTGCATCAGTTCCTTGTGCTCGATTCCAAGCACAGAATCTCTTCCATTTATCAGCATAAGATTTTCTAGTACTAGGCCTTCTGGCTTCCAAAATGACATCCATCACAGCTTTACTGAGAGGTGTTGTTTGTATAACTACATGATCAGTCATGCTGCCAGGTTCAGTGTCTGGAGTTGATTGCGCAGGATCTGATTGTTTTGCTGGGACAGTAGTCGAGGTCTTTGAGGTAAGGTCCAAGCTGAGTATTGAGACAAGTTCCTTAGGATTGGGTACCAGTACTGGCGGGGCCAGTCCGGGGGCAATTAGTATCATCTTTGGTTTCTCGTCCGACTTTGAGGACCTTGGGAAGAAGAGGCAAAAGTAGAAAGGCATAAACTGATAGGGTGTCCACTTTCCATGCTTGTCTGTCAAGTCCTTGTGCAGAATCCTTTCAATTAATAATTTTGAGGGGAGGCAAACAGATCTATATCTGGGCTCCCCCATTTCTCTGTTATGCTGAAGACTTGTGGATTTAGTTTCCACTCATGAGGATCCATAAGGTTTCTGCTTAGTCTGCCAGAGTATTTTGCTTTTCTGGTAGGAATTGAGCTTGAAGATGTATTTGGTAGGTCAAAGCTGTGTCCCACAGTGCCATGGCTAATCTGCATAGGGGGTATGAGTGTGTGCCCCCTTGCTTGTTTGTATACCACATGACCGTGGGTGCTGTCCGTCTATCAGTAGTTGTCCTGGATGAAGTAAATCCTTGAAGGCTGTTAGGACATTTTGAATAGCTAGCGTCTTTCTGGTTGATATGTAGATGCATTTGTTTTGAGGTAAATATGCTCTGTATGCATCTTCCTGCCATGTGGACCCCCCAGGCATAATCTGATGCGTCTGTTAAGGTTTGGCTGGCAGGGGGTAGAGTGAAGGCCCGTCCCATGTTTTGGTGACATGCCTTTGCCCACCATAGAAACTCCTGTTGTAGGCAGGGAATGAGAGGAATCATTGTTTCCAGACTGAGAATTTTGACTCCATAAGCTTTTTAGGTACCACTGAAGTTTCCTCATATGCAGTCTTGCATATGGAATCAGTAGGATGCAGGAAGCCATGAAGTCAAAAGCCTGCAGAATTTGTTTTGCAGTTAACTGGGTTTTTGTTGCCATCAGTTTGAAGTAGTCAGTTGCCTTTGCTTGTCTGGCGCGAGGTAAGCCATCTGGGCAGTTGTATTCAAGCTTGCACCCAGGAATGTTATCTTTTGAGAGGGTACCAGTTTATTGTGTACCCCAGGCATATTAGAAACATTTTCACAAACGCCAGGTGTCGAAAGAATGTCCTAGTTCTCTGCTTGAATGAGACAGTCATCAACGTAAGGATATAATTGTATACTTTTTTGTCTGCAAAATGCAATTACTGGTGCCAGGCACTCTGGCGTATCTACTGTGCCAGGGTCTTTACAAAGGGCAGTGCAGAGAATTGGTAATGCATTAAGCCAGCCTTGAATCCGAGGTATCTTCTGCACAATTGTCTTATTGAGACATGCAGATATGCCTCTTTTAGGTCTAATGTCACCAGCCAAGAATTCTTGCCCAGCATGGGCAGAAGCTGCTGCAAAGTCAGCATTTTGAATTTTGGACTGTCCAGGTATGTGTTCAAAATCGATAAATCCAGTATTGGCCGCCAGGCCTTGTCCTTTCTGGATACCAAGAACAGTCGAGTAAAAACCTTGTCCTTTCCTGTTCTGGTACTGGAATGGCCCCCATATCCATGAGGGATGTAACCTGTTTGTGCCTCTGCCCATTGATTTTTTGGCAGATTTGGTCAACCGTTTGCCACTGGCAGAGTGTGGAAATGGAATCTGAATCCCTGTGATACTATGTTTAGTACCCACTTGTCCTGGGTTATTAACTGCCAATTTTGAGCAAAAAGTGCTAATTTTCCCTCTAAGGGTGCTGCCAAAAGATAAGTGCTTGGTGCAGGCAGAGGGAAGTCATTGGGACTGTTTTCTGTAGGTTTGCACTTTATCGCCTCCAGATGTGGTGGTAGAAGTGCCCCATTGCTTTGACCTGTATGAATCTTGAACCCTTAGGGTGTTTGGATTTGCCCCTTTGAGCTCTGACACAGGAGAGGACCAATTTTTTGTAGGCCAGTGTCTACTGAATCTTGGCGGCTGCACTTGTAAGAAGTCTAACAGTTTGCATAGACTTAGCCTGGTCTTCCATTTTCTTTAGGTTCATAGGTTCATACTAGGCTATCTGCCCAAGGGCATTTATAAGCCTAGCCCATAGTTATGTGGCTTTCGCCACCCCTTTAGTTTGAATAAAAACTATGCCTATCATTTTGCTGTGCCTCTGTCAAGCAGTGACACTGAAGTAATCCCTGGGGTATATCTGCAATCTCCCATCCATTGGTCAAGATTCCTCTTGAACAAGGCCAGAGAGGTGCTCTGCCTCACATGTACCGGGATTTTGTTCCACAGCATAGGGAGTCTCTGGGTGATGAATCTGTCCCTCCAGCACGTTCTATTTATAACCGTGTCAAGGTTTAAGTCTCCGCCCTTGTGGTTCTGAGGGATCTAGATTTTTTGAGGTGAAGCATATTCATCAAATCTGGGTTTGACATGGCCTTATATGTCAGGCACAGGTCACCTCTGAGCAAGCGGTATGAGACTGAATAGAGCTGGAGTTCTTTCAGTCGGGCAGCATAAGACATATTTTTGAGACCCTTTATCCTTTTGGTGAGGAACTTTTGGGGCCTTTCAAGCTGCAGCAGGTGTCTGGTCAGATACATTCCGAATGGGGCATTGTACTCAATCATAGGTCTAATGAGTGATGAGTACAGGGGGACGATGACCTCCCTTGATCTAGATGTGAATCCCTTCATGATCAGGTGGGCGATATAGAAGGTTTTCCTAACTACTTTAGCAACATGAGTGTCAAACGAAAGGCTACTGTCAACCTGGGTCCCCAGATCCCTGATGACTTTTTCTGTGCTCAGTGGATTGCCACCTATGGTAGCTAGGGGTAACCTTGTTTTTCCCGAAGGGTGTGACTATGCATTTTTTGGCGTTTAACTTCAGGCCATGGCTCTGGCACCAGTTATCCATTTCTGTGAGGCCCTTCTGGAGGATATCTGTGTCAGATGTGTTTTCGACTATGGCGCCCAGTTTGCAGTCATCTGCAAACTTTGTCAGCCATAACCCTCCTGTGTTTGCTTGTACTTCAGAAAAGTAGATGCCGAACAAGAGTGGACCCAGGACTGAGCCCTGTGGGACACCACTTGTGACAGGCTTTGATTCTGACATGGCTCCAGCAACTCTGACCCTGTGGGTTCTGTCACTTAGCCAGTTTGCAACCCATCTTGTGATGTATGGGTTTACATTCAAGCTGATGAGTTTTTCAATGATACCTGAGTGGGGTATTGTGTCAAAGGCCTTTGCCAGGTCGAGGTAGGCTGTATGGACTGCCTTTCCCTCATCAATGGCCTTGGTGACAGTCTCGAAAAAGTCAACCAAGTTTAAGAGGCAGGATCTGCCTTTGACAAAGCCAAACTGGGTTGGATCCAAAGTCTGCAAGTTCCCTATGTCTTTATTTATGAGTTCCATTATGATCCTCTCCATGGCTTTGCAGATAAGGCTTGTCAAGCTAATGGGCGGTAATTTCCAGGGTCTGTGGAGGCACCGCCCTTATGAAGTGGGACCACAGTCGCGTGCGCCACTCCTTGGGTACGTATCCTGAGGTGAGGCTAAGATTAAACAGCTGTCCTAACTGTGGGTTTAATTCCTCGTTGAGTTCGTGAAGCACACAGCCGGGGACACCATCCGGCCCCATGGATGCTGTGTTTTTTGCCTTAGTGAGGGCAGTTCTCACCTGGTCGTTGTAGATGTTTGTGGGGGTACAATCCTCTGGAATAGATCTCTCCTTTTGGGGAGGGGAGAAGTTTGCACTGAACCTGTCAGCCAGTATGTTGGCAATGTGTGTAGGTTCAGTAATTTTCACATCATTTTGAACTAATTCTGAGCATATCTGGGAGTTTCCTCCTAGGTTTCTAACATAGCTAAAGAAGGCCTTATGATTCTCTTTAGAGTCCTTGGCGATTTTTCTCTCAAAATTTGCCTTGGATGATTTTATGAGAGCTCTTGTTTTTTACTTATAATGATCAAAGGTGTCTTACCTTTCAAGGATTTTGCTCTATCTTGTAGTAGCTTCCTCCTTTTGTTGTAGAGCTTGTTTATGGCTGGGGTCCACCAGACTGGACATTTGCCTTTGGTACAGAGAGTCTTAGTTTTGTTTGGGATTGCCTGATCCATGCAGTCCTGTAGGTACTGGTAGAAGGCATTTGTAAGTGATTCAGCGGTTTGAGTAATGTTTACCACTGGCTCAGGGGCCTTAAAGGAGACCACACTAGTTTTTAGAAGTGTGAAATCGGCTTTTGAGAAGTTTTTCACTGTGGTCTTTTTTGTTTCAGGTGGGGGCGGGATGAGGACCTCCAGCGAGATTAGTTTATGATCTGATCTCACCAGTGAGGGGTATACTTCCGGTGTTGAACATTTTGATCCAATGTTCGCGATGATGAGATCAAGTATGTTTTCTCCTCTTGTGGGGATGGTGACTAGTTGTTCCATGGCATTTGAGTTTATGAACTCCAGGAATCTTTGGGTTAGAGTGTTCGGGCTTGAGTAGTGTTCCCAGTCTATATTAGGGTAGTTGAAGTCACCTAGTATGATGGTGTTTGGAGATACATTTATCCCCTCCAATGTTTTCAGGAAGGCCATGTGAGGTTCCTGAGTGAGAGGGTGGCCTGTAACATGCTACAAATTGCAGAGCAGTCTTGCCTATGGTTAATTGCACCTGGATGGTCTCTGATGCATCGTGCGTTGCCACCAACCTTGAGGTGTGGGTGTCCTTTATGAATATGGACACCCCCCCTCCTTTCTTGGTGTTGTCCGGATTTTGGGGCCGGAACGCGTGATATGAGGTGAAACCTGTTAGTGCTGGGGTGCTCTCAGGAGCCTTGAACCAGGTTTCTGTCACAGCACAGACATCGATGTTCTCCATATTGAGAAGGGCCTCGAGTGCGTGCATCTTGAGATTGAGTCTCAGTTTTTTTCCTTTTTGGTGTTCTAGGGTGGTAGGTTTAGAATTTGAGCCTTGCCTAAAAAGGCACTATGGGGGTGGCAAGAGCCTTTGCCAATATCCGGAAGCCCAGGGGTGACAGGTGCAAGCCGTCCCTTGCGAAGCAGCGTGGCTTGTCCAGCATGACTTTAAAACCTCTTCTGGCTTAATACCAGAGTATCATGCTGTAAAGGTGCATCTAGCAATTTTGCTTTAACATGATCAAGCAAATTTTGTTCCTTTAGCCAGGCATGCCTCCTAATCACAGATCCAGTAACTGTGGCCCTGCAGGAAGCCTCTAAGGAGTCAAAACCATATTGCAAAGTATGTTTTCCAACCTGTTCAGCTACATGCAATAATTCCTGCAATTCTTTATTTTCTGCACATTCAAAAATAAACATTTTCTGTTTCAGCAATCCCATAACATGTTGTTGATACTTAGTCAGTTTCACGTTTAAGGCCCGGATTGCCAAGGTTGCAGATGTAACCCCCCCCCCATCTGTCCAGTGCCCTTGAATCTCTGTAGGATTTTTTGCTGTTGAGGCCTTAACTCCCTTTGGACCCAGAGAAATAGTTTCAGGATCGGCAGCAGGGTTTCTAAATAAAACATTATGTGGGTCAGGGACCCTGTAACATCTGTCAGGCTTACTGGGAGCCAGAGGTAAGGAGTCAGGGGACAAGCTTGACTCCGAAAACACATCATTCACAATACAATGTCTAAAACAGGGGGAATGTCTAAACGTCTGTGCTGAGGGAGGAGGAGGAAATCCCAAGCCTCTTTTTTGATTCTGACTCCCCCAGTGAAAATGCTCCCTCAAAGTATGCAAGGTTTCTCCAAATGAATAATCCTCAGGAGGAGATGCAGCTGGTATAGACTCCTCTGCATCAGAATCCTCAAAAGGAGGTATAGAGAATTCCTGATCAGAAGAAATAGAAACCGGATCTGAATTTTGATCATCTGTTTTTTTAGGCATAGAGGCCTGTGCACGTGGCTCATGCATCAGTTTGTTTAGTTTTAGAAGTTGCTTGTGTCTGTTTTTGCAGCTGTCGTCGGTTTGATATACAAATGTTGAGGTCTGAATACACCCTCAGAAGCCGGTGCCTGCTCAGCGGCTCCGGACCCATCCGAGGTAGATACATCTGTCAGCCCAATACCTTGAGTATCTTGTGGCATGCTGGACTCCACATGGGTGTCGGTAGAGGCCTGTGACTCGAAGGTAGCGGGTATCAGGGGCGGCGACAGCACCTCACCGAGTACCGGCAACTGGCTTAGAAGCTTCGGTTTTGGATCTCGACTGCCTTTCTCTGTCCTTTACTTTGCGTTTATGTACTCGGTAGTCAGATTGTTATCCGATGACATTTCTGGGTAGTTAAATGTTGTTGTCTCTTTTGGCTTTTCCCAGTTAGAGGTCGCCACAGTGGAACTCCGGTCCGCTAATGATTGGCAGTAGATTTTTACGTGCCGAGTTGCCGGCCCTGACGCACAACCTTCAACGAAGGTACGCCCATTCACGCATGTCTCCACACAGAAGACGCTCCAGCTGAGAATTGAACAGGACAATGTCTTACTGTGAGGCGACAATGCTACTGCAGCACCGTGCGTTGGTTAAATCTAGCACAAAACCGACAGCCAGGCACAATGTGATCAGGGCCTAGGCAAGGAATACAGTATAAATGGAAATCCTTATGAGGTATTTGCTTCCCACAAGTAATACAATTACTAACTTTTTCTGACATCGGTATGGAGCAAGAAAAAAAGTTTCCCCAAGGGGGTACTTAGCTTTAGTGAAGACTTCGGTTCTGAAACTCAAACTCAAATATTTCAGTAGTCGGCCGACCGGCACTTGCGAAATGCTTCTGCTTCGGGCAACACGCGGCAAGAAAGACTAAAGAAAATGGAATCGGCTGCATGTTTTATACCCCTGATGTCATGGAAGAGGAGACCACAACCGACGCAGGACCCAAGACTTTGGAATTCAGGCCTACTGAGGGCAACCTGCCAGCAGATTACCCAAATGTAATGACTGCAACAGTGAAACACAAAGAACATCTGTAGCTGCAAACATTATACACTTTTAATATATCTAGTCATTGCCAGTCAACCATTACACAGCTCATTCAAATCTGCCTTCTTTAAACCTCGTTCCTCCTCTGCATGTATTGATCCCACATTTCCCATTTTTTCTATGTATTTTTCTTCTACTCTTTTCCAAAGATCCCAGTTCCAGTTGTTTTAGCTATATTGCTTACTTCATTTCATCTAGCTATGTTGTTTACTTCATTTCATCTAGTAAAGTTGGTTTTGAACACAGCATGCTGGCCCAGTTTAAATGGTCTGATTGCAATTTCCAGCATTTTAAAGTTAAAGACTCTCGAGAGATGAATTTATCTGCACTAATCTGATGTTGTCCTTCTCATTCTACTTCACTGAGGGGTCGGATCCGATCCTTCAATCCAACTTGGCCACCTCCCACAGGCTTAAGCTTATAGACTAACTACTCCCATACCAACAATCCTCCACCCCTAGCCCAACCTCCCTAGATCTCATTTGCCACTGGTGCGCCCAGATGTAGTTTTCCAGCGCTCAGTTAAGTCTTAGAATAAAAGGGAGATAAGATATCAAAAATACTATTATATTTGATATAAGTTTTCTACTATTGTTAGTGTACCTTTTTCCCCTTTAAAAAAATTGTTATTCACACAGACATGTCAGTAATCTGGTATATCAACAAGCAAAAAGGAACCCATTCATACCCTCTCTGCAGAGGCCATGAGCATCTGGGAATGGGCAATCTCTTCAAACCACTTTCTACTTGCAACACGTACCAGGGAAATCCAACGTGTTAGCAGACAGACTCAGCAGATCTATACTGGTGCCCCACTAGTGGTCTCTCAGTCAGTCAATAGCAAATGAGATATTTGACCTTTGGTGTCTTCTCTGCTGCAACTTGTCTGTGTCCCTTTACAATAAAACGCAGCAGTTACTTTGCTCTGATCCTCCCTTCAGGGAGTTCCTCGAGGGATGCTCTGATTCACGATTGGCCTCCCAGACTCCTGTACACCTGTCCTCCTCTTCCTCAGATACCAAAATTCCTCCAGAAAGCCAAACAGTTAAGAGCATGGTGATCCTCATTAACCCTTTTTGGCCTTATCAGGTGTGGCTCCCCTTTCTCTGGTCTCATCTCAAACATCCTACATGGATGCTAGAACCCAAACCAGACCTAGTATCTCACCCGACTCTAGGACTCCACCCTAATCTCCCCACTCTCAAGTTAAATACATAGTTTCTCCAGTTCCTGCAATTGCTAGAGGGTCCAGGTTCACTTTCCCGGTCAAAGCTTTTATTTTGGCCTCTCAGAAAGCATCCAGTAAAAAGGTATACAAGAGTAAGTGGAAAAGGTTTTGTATTTGAGCTGCCAATCACGCTGACCCCTTTTCAGCCCGGATTCCTTCAATCCTGTCTTTTCTAGAATCTTTAAATAAGCAAGGCTCTAGTTTAGCTACCATTAAACTCCATTTGGCAGCCAGATCAAACTTCCATTCAGGATTTCCTTCTGGGCCTGTTGCTTCTGCAAGGTTATGTAAAGCCTTTATGAAAGGTATTTTTCTTCGGAGACCTCTAATGAAAAACCCTACTCCTCCATGGCATTTGACTGTCGTTCTACAAGTCTGCCCCTCTGAACCGGCCACTGATTGTGACTTGAAATATTTATCCTGGAAATCCACTTTTCCTGTTGCCATTACTTCAACCAAGAGTATCTAAAATGCAAGCTCTATCTTCCCAGCATTCCTACAACATTTTTCACAAGGATAGGAAACCCTATCATGACTAAGGTCGCCACTTCAGCTAATATAAACCAATGCATTCGGTTACCAGTGTGCTTTCCTAACTATTCCAACAAAGGTAAATACCTTTTACATGCATTAGATATTCACAGATCACTATGTTTCTACCTCCACAGGACAAAGCA
The DNA here is from genome assembly GCF_019279795.1 of Protopterus annectens. Classification (NCBI taxonomy): domain Eukaryota; kingdom Metazoa; phylum Chordata; order Ceratodontiformes; family Protopteridae; genus Protopterus; species Protopterus annectens. Next base: position 438,259,782 of record NC_056747.1, on the reverse strand, counting down.
ATTAAGAAAATCGGAGCAGTTTGTCTCCTTTACCCCCAATTGAAAAGGTTACGCTGTATCAAAAGTGACTATAGCAAAGTGGATTACTAGCTGCATTTTCTTTATTTGACAGGAATGGTTTGAAGTTGCCCGATCCTCCAAAAGCCCGTTCAACAAGATCCATTGCTGTGTCTGCGGCTTTTTCATCTAGAATTCCCACCGATGACATTTGTGCTGCAGCCACGTGGTCTAACTCTCATACCTTTGTGATCCATTGTACATTAGATGCGCCCAGGAAACCTTTGGTTCATCAGTGCACCGGCATATCCTTCCTGGAGGCTACATAAGAAATCATTTAGCTGGGGACTCTGACCCATCAGTGAAGCAGAATGAGGACAGCATCAGATTTATTAGTTATGTACTTACCATAACTTTATATCTGTGTTGTCCTCTTCTCATTGTGCTTCACCTTCCTGCCCAACCATCCCCCTCCAAAACAAAAACATTGGTTCCAGAGGATCTGGAACAGCCTTAGTTTGTTGCCCCAACCAAGGTTCCAACAATCTGAGGAAGTAGGGCTAGGGTTGGAGGATTGTGGGTATGGGAGGAGCTCGAGCCTGGAAGCTAAAGTCTGTGGAAGGCAGCCAAGTTGGATCTGAGGATCGAATCCAAAGAAAACACAGATACCAAGTACATAACTAATAATTATTTATTACTAATTCTGCTTTGGGAGAGAGTTTTATTTTATTAGGTTTAAGCACATATGGAATAGATACTATATGAACTGGAAGCTTTGACTGGTTGTGCTTTGGGGGTGTGTTTTAGCTGTTCATTGATTCAGGAAGTGAAATATTTAAATTGAATATATGGGTTTATGTCTGTCTGATAAAGTTTGCTACTGAGGAGACTAAAGCACTTTTTTATTGTTTTATATTCTGAATAAAAGTTGTTTTTAAATCAATTTATTCACGTATATTGGTTGCTTTAACTGCACAATTAGCAGTTTACCAATTACCATTTTCTTTGGGTTTTTTTTTCAGTTAGTTTAGACTTTCATATCCATTTTCTAGTAATTGCTTTTTTGGCAGCTGTCATAATTAGACTCAGCAAGGCCTTGCTATGTCTAGGCAATTCCAATTCTGTATCACAGCTCAAAAAAGTAATTTCCCTAGTTACTCCAATTTGCTCACCCAGCATCTCTGACGGTTCCCTGCAGTCTGCCAACTCATTACACTCAAAAATATAGGTTCCCAGTTACCTTTCTTCCACATTACACCTCCAACATTTGCCGTCTACCTGATGAAAAATTCTTTGGAGCCTGCTTGCGGTATAAAAATACCTATGTAAACACTTCCAGTCAAAGATCCTAAATCTTCTAGATTTTGTTGCATATTTGAGAGACTTGCATATATCCCCCACCCCCGCATTGTTTCTTTGTGAATTGCTTATCCAATCTAACGTCCCAATCCTTCCTAACCTCCTCTGACTGATTCTTAGTTATCATGCAATAATTTATATGCTCTAAAAATTATTCCTTTAACAGCAACTTGTGTTCTAGATTCTACCAAAAACTTTGCCAGTGCTGGTCTTTCATTTAGGACCCATGTATTTTTCCTATACTGTGATATCAAACCTTGATATGGAAGGCAATCTCTAACCTGCAGTCCAAATAAGTTCCTGGCATCTTCCCATTCTATTACCTTCCCTCTCTAGTTACTTGCGCCCAATACCTTGGCTCCTTTGCTAATTTTCTCCAATATATTCCCACCCCCTCCTTTGCCAATTTTCTCCAACATATTCCCACCCCCTCTTGCCTATCGTCTGTATCCCTAAATTGCAGTAATTCCTAACGGCAGAATCTCCCTTCTCCATTCCCGTATTGGCTTAGTTCATAGAATAAACAGTGGACGGTGCAGAAGTGTAGCAGTTAACATTGTCACCTGACAGCAAGAGGATTTCTGGTTCGATTCTAGTCCGGGGTGCCTTCTGTGTGGAGTCTGCATGTCCTCCCTGCATTCGTGTGGGTGTCCTCCAGATGCTCCAGTTTCCTCTCACACATTACAAAGACATGCATCTGGTGTGTTTCACCCCAGGCCTCCACTGAAAATAGGCTCTTTCCTGGTCAGACTTTCCCCGTAAACAAATATTACATAATAAAAAAAAAAATATATATATATATATATATATATATATATATATATATATATATATATATATATATATATACACACACATATACATACATATATATATATATATATATATATATATATAGAAATATATATATATAGAAATATATATATACATAGAAATATATATATATATAGAAATATATATATATATATATATATATATATATATATATATATATATATATATATATATATAGATATATATATATATATATATAGATATAGATATATATATATATATATAGATATATATATATATATAGATATAGATATATATATATATATATATATATATATAGATATAGATATATATATATATATATATATATATATATATATATATATATATTATAAAGATATATATATATATATATATATATATATAAAAGATATATATATATCTATAGAGAGAGAGAGATATATAGAGATATAGATATATATATATATATATATATATATATAGATATATATATAGATAGATAGATATATATATAGATATATATATATATATATATATATATATATATATATATATATAGATATAGATATATATATATATATATATAGATATATAGATATATATGATATATATATATATATATATTAGATATACACACACACCTTCTGCTACTTCATGAATATAATTTTCTGTACGATTATTATTGCTCTCCTTAAAAGTCTGCATCCAAAATCCCAGTTTCTCCCGGTTACTTCAGCTTGCACCTGTTTCTTCATCTTTTTTCATTTTGAATTATAGTTTTTCTGCTTGTGCTATGTATAGGAGCCTTAACTGTGTTGCTCTGAAATACCCCTTCAACTCGGGTAATCCCAATCCGCCCTGTTCTACTGGAAGAATAAGCTTATCCCACTTGACTCTTGCGGTCTTCCCCTCCCATAAAAAATCCTTCAGCTCTTTACTTACTATCCACAACTTCTCTGGTTGATAAAAATATGCCTGACCTGTGTATAAAACTAATGAGACTAAAAACATCTCAACTGCTTGCATCTTACTACTGATATCCATATAACACAGCTTCCATTTCCTCAGTTTTTGTATTATCTTTTGTTTAGTCTCTTTCCACATATCCTTAGTTGCCTCACCCGTATCATTGTAATCTATACCCCTAAATACTTCATTTTCTCACGTCCCCATAAGTATGGATATTGCTAAACCAATTCGTATGTGGGTACACAGTTTGCCGCTATTGTGCGTTTGTTTTAGCTTATTCATTTTGTATCCCAAAAGGTTTGAAACTGTCTCAGTATGTTCCACAGCACTGTAATGTCCCTTTCTGGTTTTGTCAGAAATAAAATAATGTCATCTGCAAATCGACCCAACTTTTGACCACCATACACCAATTATTTGACCACCATACACCAATTATATCCTTGAATTTCTGAGTCCCTGATTTTCTTTACCAATAGTTTTAAATGTAATGCAAATAAAGAGGAGACTACACCCCCGCCTGGTTCCTCTGCTCAAACAGAGATCAGAGAGGACCCCACCCACTTAACCCTGATCCCCCTAATCAACCCCATAATTTTATCAGGGAATGCAAATGCCTCCACTGCTTCTGCTCACAAAGTCCCAGCTCACTCAGTCAAATGCCCTTGCTGCACTAAGACCCACCAACAGTGGTATCTTCCCACATTCCACCTCCCTCTGGACCATCAACCACTCTGCTAAATGTTATCAAATGTCCACCTCCCCTCCACAAAACCACACTGATCCATGCCTACCAACCCGGGGATCAACCCAGTCACTCTTCCAGCCATCATCTTCCAGCAATTATAGACAAACACTTCATAATCATGATTTAGTATTGAAATGAGCCTGTATGAACCTGGATCCAATGGATCTTTACTCTCTTTGGGTATTACAGCTACTACCGCTTTCTTCCAGGATGTGGGTACTTCTCTTAAAACACTGTTAAACAAAACCCTCCAGATCAACACCAGTCTTTCAACTTCTAGCTTTCAAAGCTCCACAAGAATACCATCTATTCCTGGGAACCTTTGTGTAGATTGGTCACATCACCATTTTATCCTATCTCCTCCCATTCCAACTGCTAGTAATGGAGGCTCCTCCACCTTCAACCCCGGCATATCCAAATACTTTCATACATTTCCATATGTACCCCCTCTTGACCTCCACATTCCTCCACTTTATACAAACCCTCATAGAATTTTCAAAATATACTTCTACAGAATCCCTTATCTTCCTCGTCATAGGCTCCTCAAGCTTGACAACGGCCCCTTCCACTCCCCTCTGTCAGAGTCCTTGCACCAGAAGTCTTTGCAATGTAGTTGCTCAAAAGTAGTCTCCCCAAATTCATGCACATTGTAAAGGTAATCCCTTATTCTCCGTTTAGCATTCTGTAGTTGCTCCTCCCCTTGCCCTCTGAGGTTTCCCCCACCTTACAACATCACTAACATTTGTCAGTCCAAATTCCTGTTACTACCCAACCCTATCTCCCTTTCCCTCATTTCCATCCTATATTTAAATTCTACTTTAATTTTATCCCACTCCCTAGCTATACTTTCAGAAAAAAAAAATTATGTCTTCCCCAGTATCTCCTGAATAATTTCCACTGCCCATTCCTTAAATTCCTCTCTTTTCAACAAATAGTTGGGAAAGCACCAGTGTCTCATTTTTATTTTATTACCCTGTATTTTTATTTTAGTTATTATTGATGCATGCTCTGAAATTGTTATTGGGTGCATATCAAGACCTTCAGTAATTGCTTGTCAAAGATGTGTTTTTGCAGGGAGAATAAATAATTTTGGAGATCTTGTCCCCCCAGTGGTGCAGGGAGATGGTTTGCACTCTGCAAAAATCATTTTTTAAATGACACATTTATTTATATCACTAATAAACACGAGTACTTGGTAGCATGCATTTTGAAGTACACAGCCTTGAAGAATGCAAACAATTGTTGCTGAGAATTTGTTTTCTGAGACTGGGTGTTGCAAGGAGATGATGCAAATGCGCGCGCACACACACACACACACACACACACACACACACACACACATTTCCAATGCACAAAGTTAAGCATGCAAATGATTGACTTATTTGCCACATGTGTGCTTTATGTTGACTGCACAGTTTTCTGGCTGATCAAGATATTGGACTATGTGAAAGTCAAATACTTGACTACAATCTTGTGCAGTCAGCTAGTATCAGGTAGGTGATTGGTGGGTTTTGGAGTAGTAGTGTGCATGGGTTGAATGTTCCTTGTCACCGAGTTCGTCAGTGCAGTTTTCTGACATATGCCTACAGTGATAATCAATACCTCAGTACATACTGATAATCAATATGCACAGAGGTATCGCCCTTCATCAAGTTAGTGTTGCCTTGATGTTTTTATTTCATTCCGATACTGGGGCTTAGTGATGTATTGCTTTGTAGGACTTTTTGTATGGGTCTTTATGCTTAGTGTGTCCATATTAGGTGAGATTAGGATATCATGCAATTTGTTTAACGAGAGTGAGGTTCAATGTGTTTTGTAATCTAACTCACTTCATCTGCCTTTATATCCTATGTATCTCAGCATAAACTGAATATATCTATGTAATGCTCGACTATTTTTTTCAGCTGATGCAAGGGTTTAAAATATATCAAGTCTAATTATACTCCAAGTACGTTCATGATTATTGCTATTCTTACATTTGTATGTGATTGACTAAAGTGATAGAAAACTAAATTTCACAATTCACTTGTGTTTGATACTTCAAGAATCAGCTGTGCAAACAATTACAACTTTTAATTTTGCTGGTGACTTTTCAATTGGCTAGATATAGATATAGATATAGTATCTTGGCAGAGCCATAATTAGCAGATGTAGTGCACAGTGCAACTTCTCGCTATGGCACCCCACTCTCAAAATGAGAAGCAAAAAAAAAAAAAAAAAAAACTAAAATTGATACTACAAATGCAGGAAGCTGCTTGCTACAGTGAAATGCCACGCACAGAGTGCTTCAGCTGTGATCAAAAATCCATCTATCTTCAACCCCTTTTCACATTTTTGCATATGGTGTTAGGCTGTCAGTGACAATCATCTCGTGCCAAGGTTTACACTGCTGGGTGGCAGGCTGTGATCATGAATGCAGTATCATAATTTCTGAATGTCAGTACTGCACTATGTCACCACAGAATGGTGACTGCAAATGCTGTTGGCATTCACAACCTGGATTCCAGTCCTGCTGACCATGACCAGACACCTTTTGCCTGGGTCATCTTCACCTCACCCTATCTCTGCCTCTCAATGGAGGGTAGTCATGGGGTATTTGCTCCTTATTTAATCTACTCTCATTAGGTGTAGCATAGATTGTATTGACAAACCTCTATGCAAAATGGTGATCATGTGTCTAATCTAAGAGTGGTTTGAAGAGTACAGTTGTGTACACATAATGTAGATGTTTGAGTGTATTCCATGTTGCAGTCATCACACTTTGGTATTCCGGCTGACTGAAGGTTACCTGCAGGCAGATAACCAAAGTCTTTGGATTTCTGCATTGGATGATGTCACCTCTTCCATGATGTCAGGGGTATAAAACAGGCAGCAGATGCCATTACATCAGTTTTTCTTGCCCTCCAAATAGGAAGCTAGTAGATGGTGGGGAACACCACCACCAGTAAAGTAAATGCCACTGCCATTAAAAATGGCCAAAGAGGAGTTTTAGAAATGATAGAGAAAACCAGGGGGCTGGAGGGAGGGAAACCAGGACTGCAACAGTGAATACACTCAAACATCTACATTTGTGGTAAAGTGTTAGTGTACACAACTGTACTATGTTCTTAGTGTTTCACTCATCACTTTGGTTGATTCCCAAAGCTGAGGAAGGGTGAAGGCAGTCAAGAAGTGTTAGGGCTGGCTAGCAGGCCTTGTAAGACTGCTGTAGAAAGTCCAGCTCTGGCTTTAGAAAAAATAGTAAGTGGTACTGCTTGGTGAAGTTGTGTACAGAACTCCAGGTTGCAGCTTCCAGAATGTCCCTGGTAGGGACTCCCCTGAGAAATGCTGTAGAGGTGGAAGTAGCCCTAGTGGAATATGGTCTGATCCCCTGTGGGGTAGGTTTTCCATGGAGCTTGTAGCAGAAATGGATGCAGTGTGCTATCCATTTGGAAATGGTTTGCTTTGAAATGGCCTTGCCCTCTGTCCTTGAAGCAAAGCTGACTAGCAGCTGGTCAGATTTTCTGAAAGGTTTAGTGCTATGAGCTGTATGTGCACGCCCATGGAGTGCAGGATCCTTTCACCTTTATTCTGAGGATTAGGGAAGAAGGTTGGCAAATGGATGGATTGGTATAGAGCCACACTGGACAACATCTTAGGCATAAAGGACGGGTTAGTCCTGAGGGAAACCTTGTCAGCATGGAAGGGTTCCACAGCCATTAGTGTCTGTAACTCCGTCTGTTTTCCAAGAGAGGAATTTTAACTCTGCTGACGCAGCAGGTTCAAAAGGGAGAAGTGTGAGCTTTTCCAGTACAAAGTTAAGGTCCCAGGCAGGGGATGGGTGCTCTATGTGGCCTTAAGTTGTTAGCCCCTCTCAGGAACTGTTTTGTTGAGAGGGTGAGGAAAATAGAGGTGGGCTCAGTATTATGAGCAGAGATGGCAGAGGCATGAATCTTAATAGAGAAGGACAGGCCTCTGTGGAATAACTGCTACGTAATCCAGGATTTGAGGTAAGGAGGATAGTGCTGTGTCCTTTCCTCGAGAATGACTAAGAACAATATATATTTTCCACTTTTCAGCATAGGAATTCCTAGTACTAGGTCTTCTGGCTTCAAGAATGACGTCTAACACCTGTTTGCTGAGGATTGCTGGTGGTGTATTCAGGGGATAAGCCAGGCTGCAAGGTTTAGGGTTTGTAACTGGATGCAAAATCTGTTGCTCCTGCTGAGACAGCAGGGTAGGGGACTGATGAAGATGGCACTGTTGTCAGACTGCGTAAGAGTGGGTACCAGTGCTGGCGTGACCATTTTGGGGCAATAAGAACTGCCCTTGGCCTGTCCCGTTTGATCTTGAGTGGTACTTCCAAGAGAAGAGGGGCAGAGGGGGAAAGGCATAAATTGAGAGGTTTTCCCATTGGAAGCATAGGGCATTCACCTTCCAAGGCCCTGCTGAGGGTTCCTGGTGAAAAATTTGCTCAACTGGTGGTTTTCATGGGAGGCAAAGAGGTCCACCTCTGGTGTCCCCCACCTCTGGATTAGAAGGTTGAAGGTGTTGGGCTCTAATTTCCACTCGTGTGGGTCTAGGAGATTTATGCTCAAGTCGTCTGCCAGTGAATTGTGTTTGCCTGGCAGGAATAGAGTTTGTAGATGCACTTGGTTGCTCAAGGCTGTGTTCCACAGGGCCATGGCTAACCTGCAAAGTGGGCAAGAATGGGTCCACCCCCCCCCCCGCTTGTTTCTGTACCACATAACTGTGGTGTTGTCTGTTTTATCAGCAGCTGTCCTGGTAGGTATTTGAAGGCTGTCAGAGCATTCTGTACAGCCAGCATCTTTTTTTAATTAATGTGCAGGAGAATTTGGCCTGGGCTCCACTTGCCCTGAATGCATTTGCCTGCCATGTGAGCCCCCCCATGCTTAGTCTGATGCATCTGTTGTCAGGATTTGGGTGGCAAAGGGTTGAGTGAAAGGCAGTCCATTGTTATGGTTGCATGCTTCTGCCAGACAAGGTATGATTGGAATGAGTTTCCAGGTCCTGAGAATGTTGGCACCAGACTTGAGAACCATTGAAGTTTCCTTGTATGCAGTCTTGCATATGGAATTAGTAGAATACAGGAGGCCATGAACCATAGGGCTTGCAGTATTTTCCTTGCAGACAGCTGGGTTTTGGTGGCCATTTGTTTGAAGTAGTTGGTCAAATAGACCTGTTTTTTTCTGGAGAGAGAAATGCCATCTGGGAAGTTGTGTTCAAGCTTGCTCCCAGGAATACAATTTTTTGACTGGGCACCAGCTGTGATTTATTTTCATTGATTGTGTACCCCAATGAAGTGAGGAGGCTTTTCACAAATGCCAGATGCTGAAAGTAGCAATTCCAGACTGTCCACCTGAATCAGGCAATCGTCCAAGTATGGGAAAATTTGGATATTTCTCTGCCTGCAGTATGCAATGGCTAGAGCCAGGCACTTTGTGAATACTCTGGGGCCCAGTAGATAAGCCAAAGGGAAGTGCAGAAAACTGATAGTTCCTACAAGACTCCCTTATGGGGACGTGCAGATAATCTTCTTTTAAGTCTAGGGTCACTAACCAGGCACCCTTGGCTAGCATAGGGAGAAGTTGTTGCAGGGTAAGCATTTTGAATTTGGGGACCACCAGAAAGGTGTTGAGAATTAATATATCCAGGATTGGGTGCCAACAGCCCTCTTTTCTGGGCACCAGGAAAGTCTGGAGTAGAAACCCTGCCCACTTTGTTCTACTGGAACAGGTTTGAACAGCTCTGATATTAAGCGGGGAAAGTACTTGCTTTTGAGCCTCTGCCCACTGGTTTAGAGGAAGGTCTGGAAACCCACTTGGGGTTGGCAGTGAAAGGAAGCAGAATCTGTACCCCTGGGATGCAATCTTTAGGACCCATCAGTCCTGAGTAATGGACATCCAGTTTTTCGCATGAAGGGGGCACGTTTTCCTCCTAGGGGCACAAGTGATTGGACAGGGCTGGGAAGGATAATTGAAAAGTCATTGTGAACTCTTTCCATGAGGGGGCAGCTTACCACTCCCTGTTTTTTTGAGGTGGGAGCACACCCTTGTTTAGATCTATGCATACCCTGAGACTGTAGTCCGAGTGGCCCATTTCCCCTAGGTTTGGAGTGAGAAGGCCTGGAAGGGGCAGGAAAGAACCAATTTTTAGAAGGCCAATGTCTACTGAATCTAGGTGGCTGCACTTGCAAGAATTCTTTAACAGTTTGCATAGATTTAGCTTTTTCTTCCACCTTTTTAAGAACGTCCACTGCTTTGGTGCCAAACAGTCCTTATTTAAAGGAGCATCTAGTAATTCTGATTCAACATGATCTGGCAATGTTTGTTCCTTCAGCTAAGCATGCCTTCTCAGTACAGACCCAGTGAATGCAGCCCTGCAAGATGCTTCTAGGGCAAAGCCACACTGCAAAGTATGCCTACTAACTTGGTTTGCAGAATGCATTAACTCTTGTAAACCTTTATTTTCTGCACAATCTGGGAGTAACACCATTTTTTGCTTAACTAGTTGCATAATATGTTGCTGGTACTTCAACATGTGAAACTGGCAATTAAATGCCCTGATGGCAGGAGTTGGGGTAAGAAGGTATATACCTCTGCATCGGTCTAAATCTCTGGAATCCCTGTCTGAAGGGGTAGGGTTTTTGGCTGAAGTAGCCTTAATCCCTTTAGGTCCCTGGGAAACTGTCTCTGGATCCGCAGTAGGATTCTTAGAGAAATTTGTGAGAATCAGGTACTCTGTAGTACCAGTCACGTTTTATAGAGGCCGGGGGTAAAGGTGTCTGGATTAAGACTGGATTCCATGAAGACATCTACAACATCCAGGACAGGTGGTATAGCTAGAGGCCTGTGCTGAGGCAACTGTAAAAATTCTCCAAGTCTCGTTTTGGACTGAGGGTAGTCCTGGCATTCCCAGTGGAAATGCTCTATGCAAGGTTTCACCAAAAGAAAAGTCCTCTGGAGGGGAGGCAGAGGGAATGGATTCCTCTGCATCTGAATCCTCATAGGTTGATAAGGGCATGTCCTGAAAATCTGAAGGGTCAGATTCATCTGACTCCTGGTCTGTAGAATCAGAATGTAACTCAATTCTTTGTCTCTTAGCAGGGGAAGGCTGATTTCCCCTAATTAGGGTAAGAAGGTCTTCAGCCATTCTAAGCATTTGTTTTTGTGGCATGGGTGCTTGAGCATGCACTTTGGTCATCTGTTTTCTAGGCGTAGTGCATAATGTGGGCCTGTCGGTTTTCTAGGCGTAGTGCATACTCTGGGCTTGAGAAATTCAGTAGTTTTAGCTAAAAACGAAGTTGTCGGTTTAATTCGAACATCAGTAGGTCTGAATACACCCTCAGAAGCCAGTGCTTGTACAGCTGCTCCAGATCCATCCAAGGTAAAGACATCCGCAGGTTCCATAGTCTAAAAAGCATCTCGCGGCATACTGGACTCCGAATGGGTCTCAGTAGAGGCCTGCGAATCTGTAGAAGCTGGCATCAGGGGCTGCAAAGGTACCTCACTGAGAACCGTCTTGACTGCAACTAGCTTAACGGAAGCGTCGTCGGCAGTTTTGGACCCATGAATCTCGGTCTAACTTTTTTTGGAAGATCGGTACTTGGATGGCTAGCTATTGAAGCCATTTCGGAATATGGAGAATAAGAATTTAGCGACAAAGATAGCCCGACAACGAATGGTTTAGGCATTAAACAAGGCACAGCGAGGGACGTCGTGGTCTGGGCCCAAACAGGCGACGCAGGAATGAAAATTATCTGCGAGGTATTTGGTTCCCACAGGCAAGACAATTGTTAACTTTTTCTGACATCGGTTAGAGCAAGGAAAAAGGATCCCCAACAGGGTACCTGGCTTTAGAAGACTTCAGGTTTGAAACTTGAAAAATGAAAATTTCAGGTAGCGGCTGACTGGCACTTGTGAACGGCTTCTGCTTCAGGCTCCTTCTCAGCAAGGAAGAATGATGCAATGGCATTGGCTGCCTGTTTTGTAACCCTGACGTCATGGAAGAGGCGACAGCATCAGACGCAGAAATCCCAAGACTCAGGTATTCGAGCCGACTGAGGGCTATCTGCAGGCAGATAACCCAAGTGTGATGACTGCAACAGTGAAACACTAAGAACATCTGGATTCCAATGGCAATGTCTGTCTTTCTTGCTGTTGCGGGTAAGTATCTTTCACCAATGGTCCAAACGAGGAGGAACCATCAAAGGGGTATTAACAAATCATGCCTTAAATGATTCTGCAAAGTTGCATAGCCTCATCCAGGCATGTCTAACTGCTATGCCTGAACCTGCTGCTCGTAAGGTACCCTCCGTGTCATGGGAGATGAGCCTCTTCGATGTGTTGAAATGGCAAAAGAGTGTCCAGTTGAAAAGACATCTTCCCGAGGCATACACACGCTTTCCAAACCCGTCCATCGCTCTGGACTCCCTGTTTGGCAGATGGACAGAGGAGCTTGGTTCAGCCAGTTCCTTCTTAGTAACTGCTGACACCACAGCGACATCAACTGTAATTCCCTTGCTCCAGTGAGGTCTGTCTGAAGTGGGGGGGGGACTAAGAATTTGTCCAGGTACTTGGGGATGGGCTCAGCATCCAGTTCCTTCCTAGCCCACCAGGAAACCAAGTCAATAAGTTCACCCGCCGGGGGGGGGGGGGGGGGTCAGCCCCAAAAGCCTCCAGGAACACAGATTCCTCAGGAGGAGACTGGGAAGACCACACATCCTTTTTGTTGCGGATTTCCAGGATATCTCCAGAGGGGAAAATCATCAGGTGGTGATTGATGTGTTCCTTCTTCCTCATCAAAAATAGGTGTCTTCTGCGAGATACTTCATAGGAGTCTATGTGCCTCCTCTTACACATTCTCTGAGAAACCTCTTCCATAGGGTAGTTGAGACAGGTGTCTGAAGAAGGGGAATCCCTCTGGGGAAGGGAACCTGTGTGGAGACTTCCTGAAACTGTCTGACCCATAGGAGCAGAAATGATGGGCTCACAGCTCTGTTCCCATGAGGGTGAGGGATAGGATCAGAGATGATGGCTCTCTATGCAAAGGAAAACCCCTTTCCACTACCTGAGAGACTGATGGACCAGGAAACATCTCTCCACCCCTCCTCAAAGCAGAAGCTGCCAAAAAAGGACAACGCCAACCCCGGACAAAGGCCCTCCGGAGGGGAAACAGACCACAGCTGTACAGGGGACGAGGCACTAAGGGGGAAGGGATAAACCAAAGTCAGGAACAGGGATGATCATGGACACCATTGGAATAGAGGAATGAAGGTTCCTCAGATCCTAAGCCAAGTCTTTTGGGCATCTTCGTTAGTGGGACTCTACAACCACAAGTAAGAGCGGAGAAAGAGAAATAATTGGTTGGGCAGGACAGCTCATGGATCCAGTATGGGACAGAGCTGGGAGGAACCCCATCTGAATAGGAGCCCTAAGAAATCTCTGCATCATCCTGTCCATGTCTGCCTCAGTCAAACTCCACAACAATCTGGATAAAGCAGTGGGCAGGGGCCTTGAATGCTCCTTAAAGTCTCAAATAACTTTGAAGGCAGGGCTGGACAGACTGGCTTCAGCACAAATTAGGGTGTGGAAATTTATTTATTTGCATTTTAGCGGGATGGTCCAGCTGGACCAGAAGAGCCCATCTTCAGTGCAGTCCCAGGGAGAAAAGCTCCACATACAAGACATTTCCCATACAATACAAAATTAACATTAATAGAGACATTTAGTACACATTACTGGCAGCTTATACAGTTAGTGAAAAAAAGTACACAAGTAATCATTTTAAATCAAATATAGCATACAAGCAATATAGAATATATACATGAGAATACTCCAAGATAGTATACAAGCAATACAGAGAAGAAGTAGTTTTCAGCTACCAAAATTTAAAAAGGAAGGTGGCTGGACCAGAAGAGTTAGTAGCACTGGCTGTACCAGTCTAATCCGAAGAACGTGGTGAATCTGAGGGTCAGCCGAAGGTCTTTGGATCAAAGAATTTCTTTAGCTTTTCAGCAGGTTCCGAAGAAGCCCTCAGGGATCTTGGAATGGGTCTTTTCAGAGGACAGCTTCGAAGCCTTGGCGGGGGGCTTGAGCCCCAGTATCAGCAGGCAGAAGTCTTGATATCAATTTGTTTCTCCTATCCGACAGCACCCTTGGGTTAAATGGCCACTCAAACATTACAAGACAAATCAAGGTGCTGCTCCAAAACAATATATGCACTACTAGGCATCAGAGTTGGGTATCCTATGCCCACAAGAAGTGCAATTTTTGAAACCAGTTGGCTTTGCCTGTTTGTCAGACATTTTTGTGAAGACAACAAGAAGTAATCCTGAAGAGAAAAAAACGGTTAACACAGGCAAGGCAAGGAAAGCCAGAAGAGGAAAAAAAGAGGAAGAAAAGGAGGAAGAGGGAGATACACAGAAGGGGAAAGGAATCACAGGTCAAAGTACCAAGAGAAAATGGCATTAGACAAACAACTGAAAAAAGGGAGACGTTAGCGCCAGTGAAAGTTGGAGGGAGAAAGTTGACAAAGTTAATGTTAACCAAAGTAAAATATCTAAAGTGAGAAAAATGCAATATATTACCCAAAAAAGAACTAGCTTACTAACACAAGTTGGATCATTTGTCCTAGTTCGATGGCGGCAAACGAGATCTGAGGATTTGGGGATAGAGTACAGCGAGGAGATCTAGTTTTGGATCCAATGTCTTGTAGATGTGGCAGAGTCAGATCTGAGAATCTGATCAAAGATACATTTGAAAGGAAGAATAAGGACAACATCAGAAAAATAAAGAATTCCAAAGTCTTCCTGTCTTGTTAACAGAGACAGACTCAACGCACTATATTATACAATAAGTCAGCCAGATATTCAATTAGTTTGTTTTCTTTGTTATACTTACAAATTCATACTTGGACTTCTGAGTTCCTAGCCAACTACAAACATGCTGAAAACAGAACTTGGGAGAGGAATACTACACTACTATGCACATTGAAAATGAACCAGACTGTTGCAACTAGTTAATTCACAGCCTGGCCCTCCACAAATGATGATCCACTTGCATTGAGGGAAACAGACTTATGCCAGAAAGGTATTCAACCAAGTCTACCTACAACCGAATGAAGACTTATCTAAAGGAGGGGCCAGCTTTGATGTGCAAGGAATTCTCAGCCTTTTGCTGTGGGAATAAAGAATGTAGGAATACTTCCCAGTGTACAACAAGGACCAACGACCCTTAAACAAGATCTAACAAAGGACTTCAAGTCACACAGGAATTTTTTTGGACTTCCTGATGTTATGTTGCATGTCTAAGCTACGTGCAACTAATATGGTTTTTCGGACTCATTACTGCGGTACAGTACTGCAATTATAAACTTTTTATATACATACAAACTGCAGCATGCTAACTGATTTAATTCTTACCTGCATTTCTACCTAGAATATTTTTGGAAACAGAAAAAAAAATTAAAAAAAAAATAAATAAGCATTCAACCACGTCAATTTCACCTACACAAATTTGTAGCCATTTATATACTCCTGCTTAGTTGTTCTGACACCACTTCTACCTGCCTGAACTGGCTGTTGACATTTTCTGCGCCATCTTGCAAAATGGTTAAGGTAAGCTTACTTACACAACTGTACTATTAATAGTACCTATTCGAATAATCACTGCTGCAGTAGGCGAAGCTACATGGGATTATATTGTGCAAGAATATATAGACAGTCACACAGCTTCTAAAGCTTCAGCGCACCTTCCACATGCCCAGACAGCTTGAGATAAGATCCCTAAAAACAGATTTGGGCACCAAGACCTTCACAGCTTTCATACCAACAGAGAGGAGGGAGGGCTGAGCCCTGAAAGGACAAATCTAGGAAAAAATAACCACCACGGGAAATGCACCACACCCAGAAACAATGGGAATGAATGAAGGGAGCAGCACTGAGCATTCCAACATCTATGTTTAAGTTAAGTTCACTTACACAACTGTACTACGTTTTTCAGACTGACTACTGCTGCTGTAGCCTATGCTGTAGCAATAGACTACCATAACTTATAAATTTTTGAGAGGTGGAAATAAGAGGACATGAAGCCCTGGCAAATTCCCCTAGCACAGCCTGATATAGACTCAGAGAAAGAATCAAGCTTACAGTGCTTTGTAGATGTAGAGGATCAAATTGGTGCTTCTAGAATTCTAGAAGCTCTGATGGACCTTTTGCACATCTGCAAAAATAACATTAGAACCACTACAGAGGATTTTAAATCTTTCTTTTGACATATGTTAGCAACACAGAAGCATCTCACAGGATCCCCATCCATGTGAAGCAGTGTCCATTACTAACCCTATTTAATTGCAACTTCTACAATGGACCAGAAATTCACCCTGGGTCTGGCCCCATCATTTGAGGTCTTGACTGCACCCAGTTTGTAATAATCAGCAAACTTTGTCAGCCCTAGGTCTTTTGTTTTAGCCTGTACGTCTGAGAAGTAGAATCCAAACAGGGGCCCCAGCACCGATCCTTGTGGACCACCACTGGATACGGGTCTGTTGGTGGAGGTAGTTACCTACTTTGAAGGTGTGCTTTCTATCGGTGAGCCAGTTTGCAACTCACCTGACAATATATGGGTTGGTCTTCAGCTAGGTGATTTTATTTATTTTTTTGTTAATGAAAGCCTCTTATGCAAAACGTTCAAAAACATTTCAAACAAAAATGCACTGAAAGAGGAGGATCCATGAGCAGACATGCTGAAATGGCCGAAAATTTAACCTTGACAGAGGAGTAAGAACGGCCACAGAATAACTTTCACAAATACTGTAATACCAAAGAACAATTCACACTGAATAGGCGATACTCAATAGTACTGGCACTAACTTGGAAACCTTTTCCATTCACTAATGTGCGATTTTCTAGTAGCAGGCCTTCTTACTTCCACTGCTACCTGCTTCGCATCTTCTGTAAACAAGTGCCTAAAGAGAAATAAAACCCTAATCATCCAGTCAACTGAAGCCGATTGAAGTTGAGGTGCAAACCTCAATCTTGTGGGTGCAGATCCAGCCTGAGAATGCTTGTGGTAATTGCTCCTGGCCATTTCCAAAAGCAAGGAGAGCCTGGGCTAGAAGAGAGAGTCACCACAGTAATCTTGAGGATGCCCCCTGAAAAAGCATACAGCAACACCCCTTGTCCAAGGAAAAGAAAAGGCGCCTGTCTTCCAAGCCTTCTTGCATTGAGTCCTAGAGAAAAATCTTACCATTTGATTGAGGAACTCCTTAAATCAGACAGAACGCAAGATACCTTTACAGTGAAGCCATATCCCAACCTAACAAGGCTGGTGTGCAAAGGAGGTATGACCTGGTTCCCCCCTTGCTTACTGATGTGGTACATATTAGCCTCAAGAGGTCCAGGGGACCAAAGATGATTCATAGCTTTGTGTCTTGATCAGGACAAGTATCTTTAAATTTTGTGGCCCTGTATGTTTTTGATATCCCACACATCTTGCACCCTCCTCTCTCCTAAAACTACTCCTCAAGCAGTCTATGGTGACGGACTGCTTTAGAACATGACAGGAGGAGAGACCAGGACTTTGGTATATTTGCTATATCCACCAAATGATAGCCTGACAAACCCCACCAATGTGACTCGAAAAAACAAAGCACAGGGAACAGAGACTTCAGATAATCTCACTCATGTGGAGTTTTTGCCAGAGGTATCATGAGAACAAAATCCTGAGGTATTCTTTCACAGTGCCCAAAGTCTAAGTGGAAATCTAAGAAATAGATAAGAAAAGCTCTTAACTGAGGTGTCTATCTTACAACCCAGGAAAACAATCCCATGTGGAGGAGTCAAAAAGATCTGAATGTACTCTTGGAACACCTAAGTGAGACTCCTGACACGGATTACTTTAGTCTTTATCAATCTACAAAGGAGAAAATGCAGATATCCAGTAGCCTGTAATGAACTACAACTAGAGCTAAACACTTTGTGAGCGCTCCTGGTGCAGTGGATAGCCAAAGAGAGTAGGGTAGATAACTGATGAATGCGATCCAGACGCACAAAACCTTAGGAAATGCCTAAAGTTTGGACAAACAGGGATGAGATGAGAATCTCCTAAATTTATTTAAATGATGAGGTGGTATAAAGGTTGCAAAGTGACAGCATTTTGATCTTGGGCACTATTAA
Organism: Protopterus annectens; assembly: GCF_019279795.1. NCBI lineage: Eukaryota > Metazoa > Chordata > Ceratodontiformes > Protopteridae > Protopterus > Protopterus annectens. The sequence goes on along the minus strand of NC_056747.1, from coordinate 438,241,741 downwards.
ACAGGTTTAGAAAAGAAAAATCCAGAAATGGTCTGCAAGCATTTTCTTGCTTCGACACCAAATATCCTCATTCTACCTAGGAAGGAAAAAATGGTTCTATTTCTCCCCGTAGCAGTGGAAGCAGTCTGATCCATTGGATGAGGGATTACTTCCTATAACCTTGATTATCTTCAGCATCCATTTGTCTGAAACTATCCACTGTCAAAGGAAAATGTGGAGATTCAGTTTCTGAAAGAGAAAAGACTGCCAGAGTGCAGTGGGGGGCAACCATTTTGTCTTAAAGGTATGTTTACCTACATTTTGTTGAGACTTTTATTTTTAAGCCAAAACTGGATGAAAAAAAGTTAGACAATCCTGAAAGAATAATAGTTCACTGTCTTTTCGCTAGCATGATTATTAGCTTAAATAAACAGCTGCAAGAATTATATGAAATATAAAGGGTTAATTTAAAAAATAAAATGCTGAAAAACAGAAAACTAAGTGTGCTGGCAAAGCTTAGATATTTGGCATCCATGTAAAGGAGTAGGTTATTGAGAAACAAATTCTGTAAAAATAACTGCGCATATGGCAGCTGGAAGGACACCAAAGATGCAAAGAGATGTAACATCAAGTTTCAGATAGTGCTGGAACACCACACATTTCAGATAATGTAAGACTGAGTTTCCATGGATCAAACTACAAAGAACCAAGGACAAGGGAACAAAGAACGAACTGTTGTACATCAGACTGAGAAAAAATATTAGAACTTCTGGTATAAATGTGACCGTGTATAAACAAGCTTTGGGTATTTGCCATAGAGAGCTGACAGCATCTGCGTTCCATGCTTGTAGATCTGAAAAGAAAAATGTGATAGTAAAGTGTATTAACTGAAACAGTTATCTTCATGTATTTATTGTACTCCATACAATACAGTAATAAGACTTGTTGATTACAATAAATAGTTAAATGAACTGTGGTATGCATGTATATAAAATGGAAGCAACAGCAAGAAAACAGGAATACGTCATGATTTTTCAAAGGCGAGCCACAGATGACGGACCGAATGGTTTCTTATTGTGACAACTACAGCTTCTTTTTTATTTTATTCAAAGTTAGTACGTTCCATTCCAGTGCAAACGTTTGCCTCCTCCTGTACAGTTATCCAGTAGCAGAAGTGTATCTCTGCAAATTCCACAGGTCCTGCACATTTACACAGTTGAATCCACCAACTGTGTTTGACGACCTTTTCAGAGAATCAACGAGGGACTTTGTACCCACTCTCGACGAAAGATTTGGCCACCTTCCACACAAACTGGTAATTCTCTTTTATTTCTCATTCTACAGCATGGATGCCATAAACAAAAGGACTGTAAAGTGTAAGACTACTTTCAGGTAGACAGTAACAATAGTCCAGCACATGTATGGTCAGGATTTAAAAATTGGTATAAACTGTAGCACATGTAGCACTTTACTAAGTAAAGTTTGCGTCAATGCTTTATATAAATGCATTACTTTTGACTGGTACCTTAAACAGCAACATTGTGACAGTAAACGTTTACTGTACAAGTCATATGAAACTGCATTGTGTGTGCAATGTCATAAAAGTAATAGTAAACAACCAAATGCATTACAATATCAGTCAAGTCAGTTATTTAGAAAATCTTCTGTACATCTTGCTAGACAAAAGTGGCATAAAACCACTGCACATTACAAAACAAAAACAGAGACTAGGTTCATGGTGAACTGACAAGAAGATTTAATAAACTAAAAGCGAGTTCAACAAGTTCAGACAGCATATGCAAACACTTTCAGAAGTGCATAACAGCTTTAAAGTCAGAACAGAATGCTAACAAATATAATCTGGTTAGTAAAGAGTGCAACAGCTCACTACGCTGATGGAAAATAATTTACGACGTAGTATTCTACCTTTAGAAAATGGTTAACTAAATAAAGTTTGTGTTGTGTAGACTTAAAGTAAGGCATTTAAATAGTCATTTTAAAACCATTTCAAATAACAAAACAGTAAAGACATGACGTCACAAGACTGACATGCATGTATTTTCTTTTCATCTAAAGTGTGGCAAAAGGCAAACAGTAAATGTAAATCATAAATATATTTGTTTTAAGCATGTGTTAGTTAAGTCAATATCTTTTGTTTCTTACAATATTTTGTAATTGTATAATAGCATCAAAAATAGCAAAGACTCCAGCAAAAACAGTATTCAAAAGCAGTATTTTGCATAGTTAGGCAAATTACGAATGTTTATTATAATTCTAAGAGTTTTACAACTGCATTCTAATATCAAGTTGCAAGTATATTAACGAATGACTGAAGGTATGAGCAAGTGCTAAAGGAGTGGAGGGTTATCTGTCTGGAATGCGCAAAAAGAAAAAAAAGTAAGTAAGTGAGCTCAAATCTTTCCAGGCTGGAATGGGTAGTTACAAGGAATGTTGTACAAGATAAAATGTTACTGGTACTGAAATTTATAAGGTCAAGGAAACAAGGCTGGTTGCAAAGCCAAATGGCTTACGTTTTTCTAAAACATTGTTAAGTATTCATGTACAGCATTAAGCAAAAAGCACAAAAGTCTACAAAAATCCTGTTCAGTAATTGTAATAAAATGTCACAATTGTGCATACATGCCTACAAGTACAGTCAGTACATGGGCTATGGTATGCAGTTAAAATAAATTATGCAGGTCGCTTTACAAAAAGGGAGGGCACGAATAGCTAGTAACAGTAAACGTCTTTTCAAAATGAGTAAAAATGGCCAAAAAATAAGCAAATGTGCAAGACAAAAAGTGCCACAATCTAGTTAACAGCCAAAGGGCAAGCATGAACAATACTGCAATAAAATTATGTATATTACAAGGGAAGGGCATGCTTTCAATTTTACACTAACTGTGTAAACAGTACTGCAAAAGGGACTTAAGTTGTTGTTGCGTCTTTCGGCTTTTCCCGGTTAGGGGTCGCCACAGCAGAACTCCGGTCCGCTAATGATTGGCAGTAGATTTTTACGTGCCAAGTTGCCAGCTCTGACGCACAACCTTCAACGAAGGTACGCCCATTCACGCATGTCTCCACACAGAAGACGCTCTAGCTGAAAATCGAACATGACAGCGTCTTACTGTGAGGCGACAACATTACCGCAGCACCACCACTGCAGTGCAAAAGGGACTTAAGTACAAAGTGTTAATATGTTTCAAGTAATGTAATTAACAGGCTTGAGTTTAATGCCAAGTTTAAAAATTGGACTGAGTGTATATTACAACCATGCATATACAAACGCAAAAACAATCTGTACAAGCAAGTGTATTCTGTAGAGAATACAGTATATAGCAAATGGTTTATCTATGTAGATAGAGTAATGTTTCTAGTTAATATAACTTGACTAAAAAGTACATACTAATATAGACAGTTTTGGATTTAAAATAAAACCGAGCAAATGTACACAGTGATAGATAGATGTGCACGTGCACATGCATTTATACATTTTTAAACCTATTTGCTAGTTGGACGCATATACACATCTGTTGCTACAATATATACATGTATTTCTGTTTGCTAACATACATATATTCTGGTACAACTTGCGACAAGCTGAATGTTCAGTGTCTGAAACATGCTTCAAGGACTATAGATAGAAATACAGCTGCGAGACAAGGCACACAGCATTCAACACAAACATCTGCATTTTATTTGCATCATTCTGAAAATCAAAACAGAGGGAATTACAATATTTCACAAATAAAACTTAGGGAAACGCTACACAAAACAGAACACAAGACAACTTCAGTTGTAAAAAGCATACAGCATGTACGTTGGGGAGGATAACATTTAACACAAATAACAGCATGGTTAGCTAAACAAGGTCAGGCATACACAAAAGTAGAAAAAACAATCAAAGACTAAAACATTTCAATAAACAGCTCTCTTATTAGATGCAGTACATTACCCCTAACAGTTCTGACACGGGAAGACCATGCAAAAATGTCACAGTCGAGACAATAACACAAAAAGAATAAACAGGGGGAAAAAAAAAAAAAAAAAAAAAAAAAAAAAAGAGTGCATCATTTCTACCAATACTCTTGTTTATTTGTATAAACACAGTAATACAATGAAAAGCACCATGTGTTAAAATACTTACCATTTTGAATAACAGGCCAATACTTCATACAAATCAAATGGTAAAAATACCATCCACTTGTACTATGACAAGACAATACCAAAAAAAAAAAAAAAAAAACACTGCATTTCAATATTACATTTCCAAGTTTTAAAGATACCAAATGCAGACTTAAAAGAGCTTGGTATAAAAGCAAACAAGATATCTCACAGACTGTACATTTACAAGCACAATAAAATCCTACTATTTAGTCAGTCATTACTAGTATCGGATACATGATTACTAAATTGCAAATCGGTCCATCTAAATTTGTAAATTGAACAAAATGTGTAAATGGACAATATTGCCTTCAAATTTCAAAAGATTTGTTAAAGTGGTGTGGTTTCAACTAGCCCAGTCTTAATAAAAGACAAAAACGGAAGCTAACACTGCCCATAATTGGTAGGACATATTCAGAGGATGATCATCATCTGGGATCAAATTGCTAAATTAGTTGATACATTCTGTGTTGGTAGTTTTAGGGGTAATAATAATGACAGCTTAAAATTGTTTAATATGCTGCAGGTTACAAAATAGTTGCAATAACTCAAGTTATGATTGTAAATATGAGCAAAGTGGTAAATGCTGTAAATTGCAAAGCAGATGAAACAAATGCAGTCTTTCCTTTAACTGAAGTTTAGTCCATTTCTCAAAATAACAAAATAAGGGGGACCTGAAAGAAGAATAGTTCACTGTCTTTTCACTAGCATGATTATTAGCTTGAATAAAAAGCTGCAAGAATGATATGAAATATAAAGGGTTAATTTAAAAATAGTATAAAATGCTGAAAATAGAAAGTAATAAGTGTGCTGGCATAGCTTAGATATTTGGCATCCATGTAAAGGAGTATGTTATGAAAGTCTGTAAAAATAACTGCGCAGATGGCAGCTGGAAGGACATCAATGGTGTAAAGAGATGTAACATCAAGTTTCAGATAGTGCTGGAACACGTTTCAGATAATGCAAGACTGAGTTTCCATGGATCATCAAACTACAAAAAGCCAAGGAGAAGGGAACAAAGGACAAAGAAAACTGTTATACATCAGACTCAGAAAAAATATCAGACTTTGATATAAATGTGACTCTGTATAAACAAGCTTTGGGCATTTGCCATAGAGAGCGGACAGCATCTGTGTTACATATGCTTGTAGATCTGAAAAGAAAAATGTGACAGTAGAGCATATTAACTGAAACAGTTTTGTGTATTTATTGTACTCCGTATAATATACAGTAATAAGACTAGCTGATTACAATACATAGGTAAATGAACTGTGGTATGCATGCATGTAAATGCAAGTAACAGCAAGAAACAAACAGGAAGACATCATAATTTTTCAAATCCCTTAGAAAATTTGGAAAAAGATAGGCTGAAAAATAATCTTGGGAGATTCCCGTTATCAACTTACCCTTCTTACCACACTTTGATGACGTCTACAGCAGACTAGAGCTCTATCCAAAGAATTTAAAATCTTGTTTTTGATTACTATCTGGAGGTTCTGAAAGCACAGTCAGACAAACCTCAGCACAGTACTAATGGCCAAAGCCCTCAGAGAAGTATCAACTGAAACATACAGACACTGCAAACAGGACTGAGTTGTACAATAGAAGAAACTAAAAGCAGATTTTTCCTCAAGAAGAAACTGCAAGACGAAAAATTCCTCATGCTTTCAGAATTAGTCAAAAAAACCTTAACATGAGCCTAACTATCCAAAATCCTCATCAAAAAAGATATAATTGGAATTGAATGCAAATTTTGTACTTATGGAGAGACCACAGTGTTTCTTTCTGGCTCAACCTATGAGACACTGAATCAGACTCTGATCCGAGGCCAGCCGCATAACACAGACTTCAGCCAGTCAATCTTTGCCTCCACTACCCATAAACCCTAAATCCTATGAGGTTTGCCACATATCGCCCAAACTGACTGCTCAATATCCATGAGAAAAAGCTAAGGACCCCAACAGAAGAGAACAACCACCTTCCTGAAGTCACCCACGATCAAGAGGCTTGCCATTAACAGCAGGGCCAGGACGGCAGGAAGGCTGAAACAGATGGAAAGAGACAGCACGGATCTATCATTATTGGTAAGTGCACAACTTTCATATCAGGCCCAGTCTGTTCTATCTGGATTCAACCTGTACCACGTAAAACCCTAGGGAGTTCTCAGAAGGATACTACACAATACAGCAGAACCAAAGGAAACTCTAGACCTGTAATAAATGTCCAATTTGTAGAAGAAGAAAATAAAGGTAGGAGGGCCCATCCGGGTGGGAGGTGCACAAACCTCATACAAGGCAGCTTGAGAAAAACTGCAGAACTAGTCAGAACTGAAAGGAAAATTATAATTTGGTCTACCCTGCAAAGGATATATAAATAATAAAAAAAAAAAAAAAATTAGCCACTTGGAGAGGGCACAACTTGACACCGGCATGTCAAACTGGGCATTTGAGAAGGAAACGACTGTTAAGACTTTCTGAAAAATTTCGTTCTATCCAAGTAAAAAACGCCTTTTTGTTCATAAACAGGTGACCATGCAGCACATATTCTTCCTTTTTGAGAAACTCAGAAACACACAGGTAAGTGAATGGAGTGGTTTGACTTGCTCTCTGTAGCCACCATAGGTAGAAAAGAATTATCCATGTGAAGGGAAAGTATAAATGTTATGTACTCACCATAACTAAGCATCTGTGTTGTCCATTTTCATTCTTCCTCACTTATGGGTTTCGGATCTGATCGTTGGCTCTGACTCTGCCGCATACTGTAGACTTCCAATCAAACTCTCAACCTTCATCTACCCATAGTGCCCTACTGCATCCCTACCGCCTCACAGTTTGCATGTTTATTTCCCAAAAAGACAGACAGATACTGCCAGACAGAAAATACAGGGCTCAAACCTGGAACTGTAGGTTCCAAACATAGTCCACTAGGTCTTTCCAGAAAAGAGATGGATGGGAGGGGAGTTAAGGAAGAATGGAAATGGACAACACAGATGCCTAGTCATGGTGAGTACATAACTTATAAATCTGTTCTTTCCATTCTTCCACTTATGGGACAGGGCCGCCAGCTATGTTGACCTTGGGTGGCCGTCATGGAAGGATATTCCAGAGAACTGCTGAACCAAAGGAGGCTCTAATTCTGGATATGATGTCCAACTTGTAATGTCAAAGACACGAGTCTTGGCCACGCAGATGCTGCACAAATGTCATCAATAAATGTTCTTCACCAAAAGCAGATGAGGTAGCCATGGATCTAGTAGTGTGTGCTCAGAGAGATTTTGGTAAAGTCACTCTTCAGAGAGTTAAATCCAGGATACACCTTTAGAAACTGGTTGGCCTAGGTAATTTGGAGAGAAAGATACAATTTTGTCCTGTGAAGGTAAAAACGTAGTTGTCCACGTACATGAATGAGGTGTAGCATGTATTCCCTTTACTGACAAAATGGTGGAGCATGTATTGCCTTTACTGACAAAACTGGCAAGTGAATGGATTTGGTTGAGGTTACTTCTGAAGATGTTGTTGGGTCTTTCAGCTTTTTCCCGGTTAGGGGTCGCTAATGATTATGCTTATCCTCCTCTTTCCCCTGATTCAAAGACTCTTTTTGCAAAAAGCAAGCAGGCTGAAGAGCTCAGTAATCCTCATTGCCCCTTTCTGGTCTTGGCAACTATGGTTCCCCCTTTCTGTGGTCTCATCTTCAGTATCCATGGAGGATAGCAGAACCTACTCAGGATCTCCTGCCCTATCGGTCTCGAATTCAACACCCCACTGTTCAGGCCCTCAAGTTGCCTGCATGTTTTCTCCCCTTCCAGTAATCCACTCCAGGCTCTCTTTCCCCCAGTTTGTGACATTATTTTGGCATCTCAAAAGTATTCTACCAGAAAAGTTTATAAAAGCAAATGGAAAAGATTCTCCGTTTGGGCTTCAGATAAGGACCTTGATCCTGTTTCTTCATCAGCTTCAGCTATTCTTCAATTTTTAACAACTTTTCAGAGTCTGCTGCCGACTGAAGTTTAAAAGTAGAGAAGCTAGCAGTTTTCATAGAGAAAATAAATATTTTCCTTTTGTTTACTCTAGATTGTGTAAACCTTTTTATGAAGGGCATTTTTTCTTCTAAGACCACTAATAAAGGATCCCTCACTGCTTTGGGATCTTACTGCAGTACTTGGTTTAACAGTTTGAACCTTCAGACAAGTCTGACTTAAAATTTCTGTTATGGAAAACTCTTCTTGGTAGTCATAACTTCGGCAACAAATTTCAACTCCAGGCTTGCTCAGCAAAATCTTCTTGCATTGTTTTTGATTTAAAGATTGGTTAGTCCACAGAGAAACACTTCACAGAGAAACACTTTCTCTTTTACCCAAGAGGTGGTGGTGCTGCGGTAGCGTTGTCGCCTCACAGTAAGACGTTGTCCTGTTCGATTCTCGGCTAAAAGCATCTTGTGTGTGGAGACGTGCGTTGAGTGTACCTTCATTGAAGGTTGTGCATCAGAGCTGGCAACTCGGCACGTAAAAATCTACTGCCAATCATTAGCGGATCGGAGTTCTGCTGTGGCGACCCCTAACCGGGAAAAGCCAAGAGAGACAGAGAGACAGCAAATTACTTCTACTGCCAGCAAAAATTAAGAGGGAGGCAAAGAGAAAATATTAAAAAAGATTTAAAAAGGTTAGAAAAACTCCAAAAATCCTAAACATCAGAACATGCATCTAACCATAACGGCAGCAAATGAGATCTGATGCAACAGGGATGGAGTAACATGCGTCTAACCATAAGCAACAGGGATGGAGTAGGGCATTGTGGGTAGAGGGGGGAACTCTACAGTTGGATCCGAAGTGTATAGTATGCAGCCAAGTCAGATCAGAGGATTGGATCTGAAACCCATAAGTGAGGAAGAACAAAAAGATAAAATACTTTTAAAAGTATGGCGGTACTGATGAAAGGACTTCCAAATTTGACCTACTACAACCAAGAACAAGGTCTTCCAAGATAAGACCATCAAGTCAACCACAGCAGAAAGTTGAGAGGGGGGTGTAGCCAACACCTAGTATGAAAGGCAAATCCCACAAAGGGATAGAGTCCCAAATCGGAGGACAGTTTTAGCTGCAAACATACTTTATAAAACATTCTAACAACTGTCGTTGGAAACATTGTATATCACTTACAATCTATCCAGTGATGGTCAAACATTTCAAAGCTCATTCAAATCCTGCCTTCTTTCAAACTAAGTTCCTCCTCTGGAGGAATTTTTCCCACAACTCCCATTTTCTTCCCCATGTAATTTTCTATAAATTGTGTGTGTGTGTGTGTGGGGGGGGGGGGGGGGTTGGCAGCCACCCACCATAATTACACTCAGCAAGGCTTTACTATGTCTAGGCAATTCTGATTCTGTACCATAGCTCAAAAAAATAATTTCCTTAGTTGCACTAATTTGCTCACCCAGTATCTCTGACAAAGCAGTCTGCAGGGAATCTTTAAAGTTTGCCAACTCTTTACACTCCCAAAAAATTTGTTCACAGTTACCCCCAACATTTGCTGAGGAACATTTGAGGAAAACTTCTTTCTGGAGTCTACTTGGGTTATAAAAATACTTATGTAAACACTTTTAGGATTTTTCTTCTATACTGTTGCATGGGAGATGTACAAACATCCATGGTTTCTTTGTTAATTGTTTATCCAATTTCTCTCTTCCCAATCCTCTCAAATTCCCGATTCTTATAGCCATCATGCAATATTTTATATGCTCCAATTATTTCATCTTCCCTTTCCACTTTGAATTGTAGTTTTCTGCTTGTTAGGTGTTGCTCCGAAATACCCCTTTGAGTTGGGTAATCCCAAAACATCTCGTTATATTGGAAGAAAAATCTTATCTCGCTTGCCTCTTGCCATCTTCCCCTCTAAGAAAACCGCTCAGCTCCTTATTAATTGCTACCCAGAACTTCTCCTCTGGTTAATAAAAATATGTTTGACCTATGCACAAGTCTAAAGGAACTAAAAATATTTTAGCTGCTTGTATCTTACCATCGACATCCATATAACAGGACTTCCATTTTCTCAGTTTTTGTATCATCTTTTGCTTAATCTCTTCCCATGAATCCTTAGCTGCCACAACATGATCATTTTTAATGTGTACTTCTAAATAACTCATTTTACCATCATGTCCCCATAAATATTGATATTGAACTAATTCATGTGTGGGTACATAACTTACCACTATTGCCTTTGTATTAGCTTCATTAATTTTGTACTGGAAAATATTTGAAAGTCTGGGTCCGTTATACTCTTTGCCAATTGTTCTAAATATAATGCAAACAAACGGGAGAGGGAAGACCACCCTCCGCCTGGTTCCTCTGCTCAAGCAGAACTTATTAGAAAACACCCACTTTAATTTTCGCCTCTGATCCCTCACACACCCTCCTAAAATCAACCTTATACAGTTTAACCAGAGAATGCAAACACTCCCAATCCCAAAGTCTCAGATTACTCTGTCAAATGCTTTCTTTGCATCAACCCAACAATAGTGGTATTTTCTTACATCCTGCTTCCCTCTGGATCATCAGTGTTCTGTTAATACTGTCAAATGTTTGTCTCCCCTCCACAAAACCACCCTGATCTATACCCATCAATGTTGGCATCACTTTTGCCATTCTTTTAGCGATTAGACAAACACTACATAATCATGGTTTGCTATTGAAATGGGCCTGTATGAAGCTGGATCTTTACCCTCTTTAGGTATTACAGCTTCTACCAATTTCTTCCAAGATGTTAGTACTTCTCTTAAAATACTTTTAAGCAAAACCTTCCAGTTTTTTCCCCTCCTAGGTTCTATCTATTCCTGAGGGACTTTCTGGTATATTGGTTACACCATCACCACATTTTCTCACATCTTCTCCTATATTAACTGTTAGTAAATGGAGCCTCATCTACTGCTAACCTTTGCATATTTAAATCTTCCAAAAAACACTTCCATTTGTACCTTATCTTGATCTCCATATTTCTTTGCCTGATACAAATAGAATTTCCAAATTATTTTTTAATATTTCTACAAGCTCTCATTAGCTTCCTTGTTATAGGCTCCCCAGTTTGGCGATGGATCTTTCTACTTTGTTGGCTGAATAATTGTCCTAAACATTTTTTATGCTAGAGCGCCATCAAAAAACAGCTTAACAGCAATCTTTCTAAACTCGTGCATATTAAATTGAGGTAATCCGTTATTTTCCGTTTAGCACTCTACAGTTACTCCTCCTATTGTTCTACGGATTCCCCCTATTTTTCAATATATCTTGTCTATCAGCTCCTGAATATTTTCCACTACCTATTCCTTAAATTACGCTCTTCAATAGATAGAGGAAGTGTCATGTCTTGATTTTATTATTCTCTGTGTTTTTATTTTAGTTATTGGCACATGATCTGAAACAATTATTGGGTGTGTATCAAGACCTTAAATACACATGTTCTTGTGAAATGCAACTTCTGTGTAGTCTAACCCAGTTTTTGTACCTTGGGAAATATGAAAATTCACACCAAACTCCTACTACTGAATTTACATCTTCCATGCCAAATATTTTCAATTTCCTTAAAAAAGGAAATCTACCCTTCTTGGTTATATCCCCCCCCCCCCCAAGACACATCTTCACTGTTACAGATCAAATTCCAGTCCTCACCTAAAAGTAATATTCCCTGCTGAAAGCTGACTTCTCCCAGAATTTTCTCAAGCACCATTATAGCAGTTTTCAGCAGAATATAAATACATGCCAGTGTAATCCTCCTCCCTTGCCAGCAGCACCTTAGTGTTACAAATCTACCACTATCGTCTTTGATCCTCTTAAAATCACTACTGGAGTTCCTCTTGCAATTAATACAAGCACCCCTCTTTCCCTCTGCCCCAGGTATTCCGCTGAATAACCATCCCGAATACCTTTATCAAATTCATCTGTTCAGGTCTTTCCATGTCTAGTTACTGCTTTTGTGCTACATGCATATACTGTTTGGCATGTTAATTTTTTACATAGTTTCTCATCTTCATTTGACCCAGTCACATGCAAGTCCTCAAAACAACCAGCCCCACAGCCCCTAAAACCCATTAACACAAAACTATGTGCATCTTCAAATAATGAAGTTTTACTCTCCTATTAGGAGCAAGTATTCCAAACAGACACACACACACACACACACACACACACGAGAAAAAGTACAGTTTTGTACCTACCATAACTGTAGATGTTAGAGTGTACACCCTACTGCAGTCATCACACTTGGGTTATCCTGTCATCAGGCAGTCCCGCAGTCGGCTGGAATTCCAAAGTCTTGGTCCGGCGTCGGTTGCTGTCGCTTCTTCCCTGACGTCAGTGTGCCAGGGGTATATATAATGCATCCAACGCCATTTTCTTCAGTTTTTCTTGCCCCAGATGTCAGGTGCCCCCATAAAGGTGGTCAGTAATTCGTACCAATTTATGAAGTTTTAGCACAAACACAAAATCCCTCTAGCTATAAGCAAATACATCAGGAAGGTTTTGTAGATATTTAGCCAGTTAGATCAGAGGGGATGGACGGGGGGGTTAACCTTGACTGCAGCAGGGTGTACACCAACATCTACATTTATGGTAGGTACAAAACTGTACTATGTTCGTGTTACCCTGCTGCAGTCATCACACTTAGGTAGAATCCCAAAGCTAAGGATGGGTGGAGGATTCATAGAGGGTTAGAGGAGGCTAGAAGGCCCTGCAGAACTGCAGTGGTGAAGCCAGCTCTAGTCTTAGAGTAAAGTGGTAAGTGGTAGTGTTTGGTAAAGGTGTGTACTGAACTCCAAGTTGCAGCTTCCAAAATCTCCTTGGTTGGAACCCCCCTGAGGAAGGCTGTAGATGTAGCTGTTGCCCTGGTAGAGTGGGGCCTAATGGTAGCAGGAAGTGGTTTTCCATGATGGGTATAGCAAAAACGAATGCAGTGTCCTATCCATTTGGAAATGGTTTGTTTTGATATAGCCTTCCCTTGTGAAGCTGTAGCACAGGATACAAAGAGCTGGTCAGATTTTCTGAAAATTAGAAGTTATATACTCACCATAACGTTCCATCTGAGTAGGTAGTTCATTTGTCTGCAACCTGTGGGTTACTGATCCGATATCGGATCCGAGCCGGCAACTTGTTTCAAGCTAATGGATCCGAGCTCCTAGCTCCTCCCTTCACCCATAATCCCCTGCTAACCCTCCATGACCTCAGATAGAGTTTGCCCCTCAAAATATATCCAACAAAGGATATCCAACAACTAGTAGATCCGAAGAAGGTCAGGGGGAAGGAGGGGGGGGGGGGATGGTTGCAGACAAATGAACTACCTACTCAGATGGAACGTTATGGTGAGTACATAACTTCTAAATATGAAGTAGGATGTTCATTTGTCAGCAACCTGTGGGACAGAGTCCCCAGCTACCTGCACCTTGGGTGGCCATCATGGAAGGATATTACGAAGCACCGCAGAGCCAAAGGATGCTCTCCCTCTAGAAAGCACGTCTAGCTTGTAGTGGTTAATAAAGGTATGAGATGAGGCCCAAGTGGCTGCAGAACAAATATCATCCAATGGAACTCTAGACTTGAAGGCCGCAGAGGTAGAAATGGAGCGGGTGGAATGAGCACGAACTCCTTCTGGTGCGGGTCTACCCGAGGCTTGATACGCCAGTAGGATACATTGGGAAATCCAGCGAGAAAGATACTTATAGCTTTCCCAAAGTTAAATTTGGCAAAGGAAACGAACAGCTGGTCGGATTGTCTATGGCCAGCTGTCCTAGGAGTATAAAAACTAAGCTGCCTATGAACATCTAATGAGTGCAGCTTGTACTCTCCCTTATTCTGATATTTAGGGAAGAAAACCAGTAAATTTATGGATTGATTTATGTTGGTTTCTGATGCTATCTTGGGAAGAAAGGAGTGATTGATCCTGAGGTACACTATCTGGGTGAAAGATCAGGTAAGGAGGCTTCACAGAGAGAGCCTGAAGCTCCGACACTCTTTTCGCTGAAGTGATGGCTACAAGGAATGCTGTTTTCCATGACAAGAATTTGAGATCTACTGAAGCAGCGGGTTCAAAGGGTGGAGCAGTCAAGGCTTGAAGAACTAATGTAAGATCCCAGGGAGGTACGGCTTCCTTTACAGGGGGTCTAAGTAAAAAGGTGCCCTTGAGAAAGGTTTTACACAATTTGGCTGACATCAAGGGCCCTGTATCATGTCTCACATGGTAATGTGATATGGCTGCCAATTGCACTTTGACAGTTGAACAACTAGCGCCTTCCTGAAAGAGTTCAGTTAGGAAGTCTAATATGGATGGCAGAGGAGCCGTAAAGGGATCTAGATCGTGATGCTCCGCCCAGATGGAAAAACGTTTACATTTACTGTGGTACACTTTCCTGGTGGAGGGCTTATGCGCTGTCACGAGGATGGCTTTGACTGGTGAAGAGATACCGGGAGTCCTAACTAGGAGTGGAACTGGAGCAACCAAGCTGTCAGTTTCAGATTGTCCAGGTTTGGAGTTGGTAAGTTCAACGGATGGGAGATGAGATCCGGAATGGGATCTAGAATCCAAGGGTGATTCACAAGGTGAGACCACAGGTAATGGAACCAAATTTGCCGAGGCCAGAATGGGGCAATGAGAATCATCTTGCTCCCCAACCGCGAGGCTTTCTGTAAGAGTTGTATCATTAGTGGTAGAGGAGGATAGGCATAGAGTAGACCGGGTGGCAAAGCATGCACCAGAGCGTCTCTTGGAGTTTCCCCTGGAGGGGGGGATTAGAGCGAAGAAATTGTCGCATTTCGTGTTTGATGGAGATGCAAAAAGATCGCAGCAGGGTCGCCCCCATGTTGCGAATACCTGCTTCGCTACTAGAGGATTGAGAGACCACTCGTACGGGGTAAGAAGGGTGCGACTGAGCTTGTCCGCTAGGATGTTGGTCCTCCCCGGAATGTGCATTGCAATCAGAAAGCGGTTGGTGGAGATCGCCCATTCCCACACTCTCATGGCTTCGTGGCATAGAGGGTAAGATCTGGTTCCCCCTGTTTGTTGACATACCAGGCCACCGACATGTTGTCCGACTGAATTGCAATTGTTCCTGTGGGGAGGAAGCCCTGAAGTGCTTGCAACGCCAACAGCACCGCTCTCATCTCCAGAACGTTGATATGCAGGGAGGTCTCTGTATTATTCCACGTGCCTTGGACTGTCCTGCCTGAATAATGCCTCCCCCACCCGAGGTGGGAAGCGTCCATGGTCACTGTGGCAAGAGGGGGAGAGGTGCAGAAGGGACGGCCCGTATGAAAGTTCGAGGCTTGGAGCCACCATAGTAGCGCCCTCCTGCAAGCCTTGCTGATAGCAATGGGATGGTGGAGAGGAAGGGATAGAAAGGACCATTGCACTAGCAGAGTCCATTGCAGTACCCACATGTTTAAACGGGCGCATGGAAGGAGCGTAATCGCTGCCGCCATGGAGCCTAGTGCCCTCAGGACCAATTCCGCTGGTGAAGCCTCTGAATGGAGGATAGCCCGCACATGAAGCTGTAAGTTCCGGATTCTCTCGGAAGTTAGGAAGGCTCGCAAATCTCTGGTGTCTATTCTGGCACCTATGAATTCTATGACCTGCGTTGGAGCCAGTAGAGATTTGCCTGCGTTGATAGTAATGCCTAGCTGTGGGGCTAGATGGAGAAAGAAGTCTCTGGCTGAGCAAAGTAGATGCCTTGTTGGTGCGGTCAGGAGCCAGTCGTCCAGGTACGGAAAGACCTGTATTCCCTGGAGTCTCAGGTGGGCCGCAATCACTGCTAATACCTTGGTGAACACCCTGGGGGCTATGGTGAGGCCAAAGGGAAGGACCCTGAACTGGCAGTGACTGGCCCCCAGCCAGAAGCGAAGGAACCTCCTGGATCATTTGTCCATTAAAATGTGGTAGTACGCATCCTTGAGGTCTATAGAGCACATCCAATCGTTTTCCCTCAAAAGGGGGAGGATAGATTGAAGAGTGACCATCCGGAATTTTTCCTTGGTTACTGACAGGTTCAAGCGGGAAAGGTCTAGGATAGGTCTCAAGTCCCCTGTCTTTTTTTGGCACCAAAAAGAACCTGGAGTAGAACCCTAATCCGAGCTGGTCTTGGGGGACGGGCTGGATGGCTCTTTCTTAGCAGCTGCTGAATTTCTGCAGCTGCAGCCTCCCTCTGATCGGGTGGCACATCGGGGAGGTTCTTGGATTTGGGGACATGGAGTATTGGTATTTTGTACCCTCTGGATATGATGGGAAGCACCCAGTGGTCTGTTGTGATGGACCTCCCATGCCGCTAGGTGTTTCGAAAAGCGCGCCCCGACTGCCTCCAGAGTGGAGCAGCCGGGCAACCCCTCAGGGCTGCTGCGTGGGCCGCTCAGAGAAAGGTTCTCTGGACCGTCCTCCCTGTCCACCTCTGCCACGGTAGGACTGGTTGTCCGGAGCTGGTTGGGAATGTTGTGATTTTCGGAACCACATCTTCTTCTGACCCTTTTGGTTCCTCGAAAAGGACCGCTGGGGAGCAGAGAAGCGGACTCCGACGGCAGACAACGTCTTCCCGTCCTTCTCGCTCTGGACAAGTGTCTCGCGAACTTAATGGGGCAGAACCATCAAAAGGGGCGTTCACGAAGGACGCTTTAAAGGGCTCCGCAAAATTGCAATGACGGAGCCAGGCCTGACGTCTCATGACTTGGCCTGCTTCGCTAGCCCTAACGGCTCCCTCTGTGGCGTGGGACAATAGCCGCATAGAGGTGTTTGAAATCGATCTCAGAGTGGCCATTCAGGTGGAGTACAATTGTTTGTCATCCTCCGACATGGACTCAGGGGGGGGATGCAGCGTATTCTTTGATAAGATCCCGCTGCATCCTGATGACATGTGCCATATAGTTCAGAGACCTTACCGAGAAGGTCGCTGAACTAAAGACTCGCTTCCCTAAGCGGTCCATCAAACGGGACTCCTTGCTCGGTGGATGGACTGAGGGGCTCTCCTGAGCCAATTCCCTTTTTGTGGCTGCTGCCGTCAACATGGCATCTATGGGGGGGCCCCTTACTCCAATGTGATCGGTCTGAGGGGGGGCTAAGAATCCTATCCGGATGCTTCGGTATTGGCTCCACGGTGTCCGGATCCTTCCACGCCCTGGTGGTAATGAGGTCCACCAGGGGGTCGGCTGGAGGGGACACCCAAGAGGTAGACGGGCCTGCCTCGAATGCCTCCAGAAACACGGACTCGTCAGAGGAAGACTTGGGGGCAGACCACCCACCTCTGATTCTCAGCATCTCCATGATGTCTCCAAAGGAGACATCCTCAGGGGGCGATCTTGGGGAGCCTTCCCCTTCCTCCAAGTCCGTGTCCTCGGTTAAGGACTCAGGGGAGTCCACGTGCCTCCTTTTACACTTATGCTTGCGGGGAGCTTCCTCGGGGGGACTGTCCGAGGAGGCCTCGCCAGCAACATCTTGTTCCAATGGAACCATCTGCGACATCGAAGCAGGCTGTCCATTTGGCCGGGTGATGGAAGCCTCGCCCAGCAGAGGGGGAGTGCAGGTAGGAGCCAATGCAAGGACCGGGGGTCCGGATGCTCTCAACAGAGCCCTCTCCACAACATCGAAGGCCGAGGGAGAGCCACTCTCTAATGGATCCGAAAGTCTGCTCCCACTCGGATCCGATGAAGGGATCGGAGCTGGCACCGAGACCGTCGGATCCGAGGGACCAGTGTGCTCCGACCTGGACGGAGCCGAAGGCACACTGAATCCCCCGGATCCGAAGCTCGGACCACGGGTCCGAGAGGTGGGATCAGACAGGCTCGAGGGCAGGGTCGGATCCGAAGTACCAAGTACTGTCGGTGCCGACCCACCCCCGGCTCCAATGCTGCTCGGCTCCGAACCCGGATAGCGGGTCGGAGAAGGAGCAATTGGGTGGAAAAAGGGTGTCGAGCCCCCCCACTGAGGGGGGGGGGGCAAGAGCACTCCCATCTGCAGCTGGGCCTGGATGAATCTTCGCATCATCCGGTCCAAGTCTGCATCGGATAAACTGAAAGTAGATCTCAAAAAGGCCACCGAGGCAGGCCTGGAATGCCGCCTCGATGACCTCGACGGAGATCGGGTCTCCTCCTCCTCGGGCCCCGGGGAGAAACAAGGGGATCGGAGCCGAGGAGGAGGAGACCTAGAAGCAGTGGAGGGAGAAGCCCGCTTAGCTGGCGGGGCCGAAACGGAGGTCTCAGCCCGCCACTTGTGGTGCTTCTCCCTCAGTTTCTCCCTCCTGGCCTCCGATACTTTAGCGGGAGTTTGAGTCCCGGACGGAGGCAGGGGGGCAGGAGTGGCAGCGACCACAGGCTGTGGTGGAGCCACGGGAGCAGCAGAGGTAGAGGAGGCCGAAGCAGAGTCCGGGGGTAAAAGTCCAGCCAGGACCAGCTTCGACCTCCGCTCTTTCAGTGCCCTGGGGTTGAACGCTGCACAGATGGTACAGCCCGAGGTAAGGTGTTCAACCCCAAGGCACCGAGTGTGGCCATCAGCCGGGGAGAGCTTATGGCCACACTCGGTACATTTGGAAAATATGGCTTTTGGGGCCTCAGCCATTCTTTTTTTTTTTTTTTTTTTTAAAAAAGAAAAAGGAAAAACAACTACACACACACACAGGCCCCAAAAGAAGCGCAACACACACCCACACACTAACGACCAGCGAAGGGAGGGTAACTAATAAAAGATCAAAAAATAAGGAGCCTAACACTTGCACACTTTAACTTGATTAATTTTAACTAAAGAAAAAATTTGACGAAAGTACAGATAGAATAGTAAATATTCCACTTAGCTGACGAGCTCAAAAGGATCCAGCCATCCACAAGTGCAGCAAACTAGATCTAAGGTCATGGAAGGTTAGCAGGGGATTATGGGTGAAGGGAGGAGCTAGGAGCTCGGATTCATTAGCTTGAAACAAGTTGCCGGCTCGGATCCGATATCGGATCCGTAACCCACAGGTTGCTGACAAATGAGCATCCTACTTCAGATCCTTAGTTTTATCTAAGTAGTAACGGAGTTGCCTGTGAATGTCCAAGGAATGCAGGAGTCTCTCAGTTCTGTGGATTTGGGAAGAAGGTGGGTAAGTGGAGGGTTTGATTTAAAGCCACACTGGAAACCATCTTAGGCATGAAGGAAGGATTAGTTCGTAGAGAAACTCTGTCTTGATGGAAAATGAGGAAAGGTTCCACTGCCATTAGTGCCTGCAGCTCTGAGACTCTTTCTAGGTGAAGTTATTGCTAGCAGCAGGGCAGTCTTCCATGATAGAAACTGTAGATCTGCAGAGAAAGCTTGTTCAAAGGGAGGTAGCATAAGTTTTTCCAGAACAAAATTGAGGTCCCATGTTGGTGTAGGTGCTCTCTTGGGGGGGGGTCTAATGTTTTTTGCCCCCCTGAGGAATTGCCTTAGAAGTGGATGTGAAAATAAGGGTGGATCCGTGTTGTAGTGGGCTGAAATAGCTGATGCATGGATTTTAATGGAAGAAAAAGAAAGTCCTTTGTGCAACATCTCAGTTAAATACTGTAGAATCTGAGGCAAGTGAGGCTGAAGTGTGTTTTGTCCTTTAGCTTGGTTCCAGGAGCAAAATCTTTTCCATTTGTCCGAGTAGGCCTTCCTGGTGCTGGGCCTCCTAGCTTCCAGAACAACATCCATAACTGCTTGGGAAAGAGGAGCTGGCTGGATGCTTAGTTGATTTGCCATGCAGCCAGATTTAAGGTTTTGTGTGAGCAAATGAGCAATTTGTGGCAAAATCCAAGGTGGGCCCTGGGCCATATTCCTTAATGGTGGGTACCAGTGCTGGCGTGGCCAGTCTGGGGCTATGAGTATCAGTCGTGGTCTCTCCTTTCTGATTTTCAGAAGCACCTTTGTGAGGAAAGGCAATGGAGGGAAGGCATATACTGTCAAGTTTTTCCAACTGAATGGGAGTGCGTCCACTTTCCAAGCTTGATGGTGAAGTGTCCTTGTACAAATTTTTTGTTAGCTGATAGTTTTCGGGGGGCTGGCAAACAGGTCTATGTCTGGAAGGCCCCATTTTTGAGTTATCATTGCAAATACTTGTGGATCCAGTTTCCACTGCCAATGTGTTCTTTTTTCCTGGCAGGAATTGAGCTTGTAACTTAACTTGGTAAGCCAGTGCTGTGTTCCACAAGGTCATTGCTTGCCTGCATAGAGGGTAGGAGTGTGTACCCCCTTGTTTGTTTATGTACCACATTACTGTGGTGTTGTCCGTCCTTATTGTAAGTTGTCCTGGATGTAATAGGTTCTTGAAGGCTGTCAGAGCATTCTGTACAGCTAGCATCTCTTTTTGATTGATGTGCAGATTTCTTTGATCTGCAGTCCATACGCCTTGAACGCACTTGTTCTGCCATGTGTGCCCCCCAGGCGTAGTCCGATGCATCTGTTGTCATAGTTTGCCCAGCTGGGGGCAAGGTGAAAGGCTGACCCTTGTTGAGGTGACATGCCTGTGACCACCATAGAAACTCCTGTTGTAGGCAAGGAATGAGAGATATCATGGT
Organism: Protopterus annectens; assembly: GCF_019279795.1. Lineage (NCBI taxonomy): Eukaryota > Metazoa > Chordata > Ceratodontiformes > Protopteridae > Protopterus > Protopterus annectens. The sequence goes on along the minus strand of NC_056747.1, from coordinate 438,221,079 downwards.
GTCCAAGCTGTGGCTGTGTTGAGACCATACACTTTTTAGGTGTTGTCCGTCCTTATTGTAAGTTGTCCTGGATGTAATAGGTTCTTGAAGGCTGTCAGAGCATTCTGTACAGCTAGCATCTCTTTTTGACTGATGTGCAGATTTCTTTGATCTGCAGTCCATACGCCTTGAACGCACTTGTTCTGCCATGTGTGCCCCCCAGGTGTAGTCCGATGCATCTGTTGTCATAGTTTGCCCGGCTGGGGGCAAGGTGAAAGGCTGACCCTTGTTGAGGTGACATGCCTGTGACCACCATAGAAACTCCTGTTGTAGGCAAGGAATGAATGATATCATGGTGTCCAAGCAAGGAATGAATGATATCATTGTGTCCAAGCTGTGGCTGTGTTGAGACCATACACTTTTTAGGTACCACTGTAATTTCCTCATATGCAGTTTTGCAAATGGTATTCGTAGTATGCAAGATGCCATGAAGCCCAAGGCCTGCAGAATTTTTCTTGCAGGGAGTAGGGTCTTTGTTGCCATTGTTTTGAAATATTGAGTCAGTTGTAGTTTGTAGTTGTCTGTCTGGCGTCAAATAAGCCTTCTGGGCCGTTGTATTCAAGCTGGCACACAGGAATGTCACATTTTGTGAAGGTACTAATTTTGATTTCTTTTCATTTACTGTGTACCCCAGGCAACTTAGAAGATGTTTTACAAAAGCCAGATGTTGTAAGAGGATGTCCTTGCTTTCTGCTTGGATGAGGCAGTCGTCCAGGTATGGGTATATTTGAATTCCTCTTTGTTTGCAGTATGTAATTACTGGTGCCAGGCATTTTGTGAAGACCCTGGGCGCAGTAGATAAGCCAAAGGGCAGTGCAGAGAATTGGTAATGGGTTGAACCTGCAATGAAACGGAGGTATCTTCTGCAACTTTGTCCGATAGGGACATGCAGGTATGCCTCCTTGAGGTCCAACATTACTAGCCATGCTTTCTTGCCCAACATGGGAAGAAGCTGCTGTAGTGTTAGCATCTTGAATCTGGGTACTTGTAAGAAGGTGTTTAGAATTGAAAAGTCCAGAATTGGTCTCCAGGCATTGTCCTTTCTGGGGACTAGAAAGAGTCTTGAGTAAAATCCTTGACCTTGCTCTCGTGTAGGTACCAGTTGAATGGCTCTCATATCCATGAGGGCTGTAATTTGTTTTTGTGCCTCTGCCCATTGATTTTGTGGCAGGTTTGGCATTCCTCTTTTCATTGGCAAGGTGTGGAAATGGAATCTGTATCCTCGTGAAATTATGTCTAGGACCCATTTGTCCTTTGTGACAATGTGCCAGTTGTCTGAAAAAAGTGCGAGTTTTCCTCCCAAGGGAGCTACCAAGAGTGTGTTGCTTAGCCAGATGAGGTGCAAGTCATTGAGTTTGCCTTCTGGTAGATTGGGGCCTGTCTTCTCCTCCCTTCTGTGTTGCAGTGCCCCATTGTTGAGGTTTGTATTGGGCTTGTGGTTGTCCTCTGCCTCTTGGACGTCTGTATTTACCCCTCTGTGGTCGGTCAGTAGCTGGAAAGGACCAATTTTTAGTTGGCCAATTTCTGCTGAAGCGAGGGGGCTGTACCTGTAGAAAATCTTTGTCTGCATACATTTTGCCTTATCCTCCATTTTCTTTAAGACTTCTTCTGCCTTAACTCCAAATAAAACATCCTGCTGTAAGGGAGCATCTAGAAGCTTTCATTTAACATGATCAGGCAGAGTTTGTTCCTTTAACCAAGCATGTCTACGTATAACAGACCCAGCGACAGCTGCTCTGCAGGAAGCCTCCAAAGAATCAAAACCACATTGTAAAGTAGGTTTGCCCACCTGTTCAGCTGCATGCAACAGATCCTGCATTTCTTTCAATTCAGACTGTTGAGGGAGTGTGCTCCTTTTTTGTTTTAGCTGAGACATAAGAAATTGCTAATATTTTAGCATGTGGAATTGGCAATTTAGTGCTCTCATAGCTAGAGTGGCTGAGGTGTAAACCTTTTTCCCCCCACCTGTCTAGTGCTCTGGAGTCCCTTTCAGAAGGTACAGGATTTTTTGCCATAGAAGCCTTAGCCCCTTTGGGACCCTGGGAGATGGTCTCTGGATCAGCAACAGGGCTTTTATAAAGGAATTTGTGGGAATCAGGCACTCTATAGTATCTGTCTGGTTTGGCTGGAGCAGGAGGCAGAGAATCTGGGTTCAAACTAGATTCTAAGTAAACATCATCCACAAGGTCTAAAACTGGGGGGGATGGCAAGTGGTCTGTGCTGAGTAAAGAAATTCTCTGAGCCTTTTCTTTGAGAGTCAGACTAATCCTGACCTTCCCAGTGAAAATGTTCCCTCATAGTGTGTAAAGTTTCCCCAAAGGAGTAGTCTTCAGAGGAGAAAATGAGGGAATAGAATCCTCAGCATCAGAATCTTCATAAGGGGAGAAGGAGTAATCTTGGTCTTCAGAGGAGCCTGAGGAAATAGACACTTGATCAGAGGAGGCAAAATCTTCCTCTTGTCTAGGCCTTTTGTCGGGTGGGGGTTGGGAACACCTGATTAAAGAGATCAAATCTTCAGCCATTTTAAGCATCTGTTTCTTAGGCATGGGGCCTTGAACTGGAGACTGAAGCGCAGTCTTTTTAGGTTTAATAGGAGTCTTAAGCTTAGGATACATTTTTATGGTGAGCGTCGGTCTGAAGACGCCTTCAGAAACCGAAGGCGTTTCAGCAGCACCGACATCTCTTTCTGCAGAGTTGTCGGTAGGGGCTGAACAAAATGGCTGCGTCGGCCTAGTGCTCTCCGAAGGCTCCGAAGCGGTCTCTGGTTCCAAATCTGCTGTAGTCAGGGGCTGCATCAGAGCCTCACTGAAGACCGGTGAACCAGAGACCGGTCCAGCCGAGGCCTCTGAGTCTGGCTTGGGCCTAGGCTGCCTGTCCTTATCCTTGCGTTTTTTGTGCACGCCGGTAGTCGGTTGCTTCGACGGCATTGTGTAGTTAAATTTTCTACCGAAGTAGTGTCGTGTGAAATCAAAGCGTCTTTTTTATAGTATGCTTATTAAATCTAGCACAAAAACGACAACCAGTGACGTCGTGGTCTGGGCCTAGGCAAGGTATGCAGTAAGAGTGAAAATCCTTATGAGGTATTTGCTTCCCACAAGAAAGAAATACAATTGTTAACTTTTTCTGACATCGGTCAGAGGCAAGAAAGTTTCCCCAACGGGGTACTTAAGCTTTATTGAAGACTTCGGATCTGAAATTCGACTTCGAAAATCTCAGGAGTCGGCCGACCGGCACTTGCGAACTGCTTCTGCTTCGGGCACCGCACGGCAAGAAAGACTGAAGAAAATGGCGTCGGATGCATTATATATACTCCTGGCGCACTGACATCAGAGAAGAAGTGACAGCAACTGACGCCGGACCAAGACTTTGGAATTCCGGCCGACTGCGGGACCGCCTGACGACAGGATAACCCAAGTGTGATGACTGCAGCAGGGTAACACGATGAACATCCTAAGTTATCAATGCTGAGACACTTTGTACTGCCTGTGCTTCTACTAAATGCTGTCTGGCTTCGTCTTATCCGTACAGCTCTCTCACTGCCTGTGCTTCTACTAAATGCTGTCTGGCTTCGTCTTATCCGTACAGCTCTCTCTGATGGGAAACGCAACTGCTTTCAGAAAACATTTTCTCCAAGCCATTTCTCTTTCAGATTGGTACTCATGCCTCTAGGAGACAGACAAAACTGCCAAGCATTACAATATTCAATGCTCTTTTTCATTTACTAGCTTATTCTAGTAACACATTTTAAAAGAGAAAGCAAGGGGCCTTAACCCAGTCAATCCCCTATGCAAGAATGAGAAAGCACACTAATTTCTCTTTTGTCATGCTCTTTAACCAGATTTTTCTCTTTTTATAATAGCAGTGCCTACATTTCTTAAAACTGAAGGAGGAGAAAGAGAAAAGGAATTCAGGAGCCATTTACATTAGTATCCACCTTACACTTAAAATAACTGAGAAAACTTTACTTCATAGCATGCAAAGAATACATGCATTACTAAAATAGTACCATTAAAGAAAATTTTACTTAGTTATTTTTTCCCTTCTCATCCCCCCTCCTGAGTATTTTTCCAAACATTAAATGACATGAAGTAGGACACACTTGTAACAAAGTGCAAGAAAATACAATATTCCCCGATTTTCTTCTTCTGTCCTGTCATGTTACACAAATACAACTGCTTTGTAAAAATCTCACATTTGTCAATTTCTAAGTTACTGGTTTTATTCCCATTAATCTCCATCTCCCAGGATCTTGCACCCGCTTCATTTCCAACTTACTCTAGATTCTACTAGGTTGACTCGTGTGTTTTTTTCCTTCTCTAAAGCATTTTCCATTGAAACATTAGAATAGGTTTCACTGGCACAGTCTCTCTGTGGTCTTCGTTACCAGAACGAAAAGCAGAATCTTCTTCCGTTTCACAGCTCACATTTTGTTAGACAAACTTTTGTATTTCTTCCTTGGCATGTACTTTATCAAAAAATGATTTTGCTCCTCCAGAGAAAAATATTTTGAAGATAGCCGAACACAGCAATTTTAATCTCACACCTGCGTCTCAACACTCCCTGAATAAATGGAAAAAAATTTACTCCACTGTACACTAGGCAGAAAAGTAACTGTCCATAAACTCTGCTGTCTCCCACTTTAAGCACTTTGCATCTTTATTATTATAGGTCTAGGTTGCTTTCTCATAGCCAGGTTTAGGGCATACACACCATGTGCCTTTTCAATTAACAATGCCTGTTGTGGAATACCAGTTCAGTTGCTTATGCGTGCTTTCATAAGATTAACAGTTTGTTCTTTCCAGCTTCTCTGGTACAGCAGAAAATCTTAGGAGGTTTCCCTACATGCCCATCTTCCAATTCTATTACTATTTGAAAGAACTCTTGTGCAGTCTCACATTCAGCCAGTCTTTTATGTGCATTGACCTCAGTATTGCAGAGCTTTATCACCCAGTCTGAATATCTGTCTAAAGTTTCTTCCATTTTTTCCAGCCTTTTATTGTTTGAGTTGATATACTCAAACAGGGTTTTGTTTATTTTAGTCAGGTCTGTGTGCAGTTGCCTTATACTTTCCTCTAGGTTACTGAAGTCATGTGACTTGCACTGCTTTTTTGCTTAAGAGCTGCAGTACTTTTCCCAGTCAGTGTTTCTTCACCACCTTTTGTAGCCAATTTTCCTTCACGTCCTCTGTATCCATTTTTTCCTGGGATCGAGGCAGTGCACTTGCTAGTCAGTTACTCTGCCAAGTTTTTGTTTTCACACTGGGAGAGCTACAATTAAGCAGTTACTCTATGTGCAGCCATCTTGGAAGAGCTAAACTGGAGGACATATTAAAAACCACAACAGGTATGCTTGAGGAAAGCCTTAAAAAATTGAGAGCCACTAAGGGCTTACTGTCCCTACCAATGTAGAAAATGGAAATGGCTGCCAATTGCACCTTAATAGTAGAATAACTAGGTCAGAGTGAACAAATCTGCTACAAAGTCTAAAATGATTAATAAAGGGACAAAAAAAAAGGATCCAAACCTAACAAACAAAATGTTTTCATTTCCTGGTATATACCCTATGTACAAAAAATTTCTGAGAATACAAAATGTGCACTACTGCATCCAAAAGCTCAGGGTGCCAGGCCATCAAGTAGATTGGAAAAGCTATGCAACTAAGCTGAGTCTGAAGGTTGAGCAGGTCCAGACAAGCCCTGTGATAACTCTGATCTGGAATGGTATCCAGGACCCAAGAAGGGTTCTTTAGTAAAGGCCAAAGAAAGGGAACCACACCCTATGTGGCAAAAGGGGGCAATGAAGATTACAGTTGCCTTGCAATGGGCTGCCTTCTGAAGAAACTTTAAAGCAGCAGGATCAGGAATAGGTGTACAGGACACTTGGGGGCCAAGCATACAGAAGAGCATCCCTGCACGATTGCCATTTGAGGGGGGCATAATAGCAGCTGCACTTGGTATTGGGCAGAGATGCAAACAACATGGGGTGCCCCAGCATCAAAAATTCCAAGCAGCGACTCAGATTCAGGGATCGCTCATGGAGAAAAAGAACGTTCCTGCTCAAACTGTCTGCCAACATACTGGTCTTTCAGAGATGTGGGGAGAGCCGTATGGAATGCCTGCAATGCTAACAGCACAGCTCTCTGTTCTAGAAAACTAATATGCAGGTGGACTATGTGCCTTGGACAAGTCTTTCCCTGGAATTGCCCCCCCCCCCACCCAATCAGGGAAGCATCCGTGGTCACAATGGCTGTGGGCTGGGGCAATTGAAAAAGGGCAGCTCCAAAGATCTACATCTGGTCTCATCCACCACAGGAGGTCCTGTTTGCAGGCGTTTATCAGAATCTTGTAATCCAGGGGATGATGGCTTGGGAACCATTGACACAGAAGGAGCCATTGTAGAATCCGCATATACAGCTTTGCTAGGAGGACTATCGGAATAGATGCAGCCATGGAACCTAGGGCTTTGTGAACTTCGCTTGCAGATACAGCTGTTTGGGAGAGAATCACTTGGATTTGAAGCCTCATATTGGAGGAGTCAGAGGAGGGAGGGATACCAGACAGGACTGAGTATTGAACACTGCTCCAATTAACTCATTTGTTGTGTATGGATAATATTTGACTTCTCCCAATATATAGTTATTCCCACCAATTTTGTCATAGTATGTTGTAGGGCAGAGACCAGAAGATGCTCGGTGGGGGCAGTACGGAGCTAGTCGCCCAGATATGGAAACACCCGGAATTCCTTTAGTCTCAAGTGAGCCGTTACCACTGCCATGCACTTTGTAAACACTCTGAAGCGAAGTAGACTCCTGGAGCGTTTCCATCTTGATGTGGTAATACGCATCCCGGAGATCTATCAAGCACATCCAATCTCCTTCTCTTAGAAAGGGAAGGATGGACTGAACCGTGACCATCCGGAATTTGGTGTGGCCGAAGGACTTTAGACCACTGAGATCCAAAATGGGTCTCCAGTCCAGTCTTTTCTGGCACCAAAAAGAATCTAGAGTAAAATCCAGATCCACGCTGGTCTGGTGGGACTGGCTGGATGACTTTGAGACAGCTTTACAATCTCTGAAGCTACTTCTTCCCTTTGACTGGAACGTTTCCTTGGAAATTTGGGCTGACAAGAAAGGGGAATGTTGTAACCTCTGGTGATAATCTTCTGCACCCAAGGATCGGTGGTAAGAGAGCCAGGCAGGTTGGTGCAGAGAGAAAAATGACCCAGACTGCATCCAGAGGTAAGCAATTGGGCCACCCCTCAAGAGCACTGATGAGGCTGACCAGAAGGTCTCTGGAGCCTTGATTGCGAGGACCCCCTCAAGGGGCGTCTTCCAGACTAGTTACCCCCCTCTGCCTCTGGAGGTATCCTCACCATGTGCGGCATGGCCACATTTTCCTATTCCTCGGATTCCTGGAAAAAGGTAGGTTGAGGGTTGGGAAATTGTAGCCCTATGGCAGACAGGGATTTTCCTTCTTGTGCGTCCCTCACTTTGGGACCAAAGAGAGATGAAGCTTCGATGGGAGCATTCAGAAAGGAAGGCTTGGAGTCCACAATGTCACAGACTTACATCCAGGCAGGACGCCTCAATGCCTGAACCCACAGCTCTAGCCACCCCTTCGGTCACGTGCGAGAGCAACCTCATGGACAAGTTGAATATAGATTCCAGGGTCGCTAGCTGCGAGGCCACTTTGTCCCTGACCTCATCAGACAACTGTCCTGGGAGCATCCCAGAGAGTAGAGATAAAAGTCCCTCTGGAACCTCGTAAAATGTGCCAAATAAGGTCCCTGAAGCAGATGCACGCTTCAAGTCTGTCCACCGCCCGGGACTCCCTGTTGGGCAGGTGGACAGTGGGACTTTCCTCAGCCAAGTCATTTTTCGTGGCCACCACCATAGCATCAGCCAGTAACCCTTTGGACCAGTGCAGGTTTTTCACGGGGGGGGGGGGGCAACATTTTGTCTGGTCTCCAGTGGATCAATTCAATGGAGTCGGGGCTCTTCCTGCACACTGCACGACAAGCTTGTTGGCAGGCGTGGTCACCCATGAGGTAGACTGCTGGGCACGAAAAGCCTGCAGGAACATGGATGCCTCAGATGAAGGATTGGAGGGCTTCCAGTCACCTCTCTGCTTCAACATCTCCAAGAGGTCTCCGAAAAAGATATCAGGAGGTGACCATGGCGACCCTTCACCATCATCATAATCTGCGTCCTCCATTAAGGCCTGCTCAGGCGAGTCCAGGTGCTTCCTCTTGCACATTTTCTTCCGAGGGGGCTCCGAAGAGGACTCTAAAGAGGTGGTCCATTGGACAGGGGTGTCCTGCGGCTTCTGTGCCCGGTGTCCCGGGGAGGTGGTCTGCGACAGCTGTAGCTCTCAGGGGGAAAAAAAAACTAGGGTTCCAGCATGGCAGGAGTGTTGGAAGTAAGAGCCCTCTCAATCACACAAAAGGCAGGCCTGCCTACAGAACGGTGGGAGCCCAGAACAAAGAAGGACAACCTCATGACCAGAGTCACACCCCACTCCGATGGACCCGCCCCATGGTAGGAGCCTCAAGCAGGATCGGCGTCAAGGAGGGAGCTGAAGAAAAGGACGGCACTGTACTCAGAGCTGAGGCGCCAGTCATCCAATCCGCAAATTGAGGAAGGACCAGTTCAGCAGGAACCGAGGACCAAAAGGGACAGACTCAGAGCCAAAGTGAGATGAACTGCCGGCACCGTGGTGGTCGGTTCCAAGAAAGATGTCGGAACAGAAGACTTCAGAACCGAGGTGGTCGAAGGCTTGTAAGATAGAGTCATTGGAAGAGGTAACCCAAGCCCAAAAGAAGGATGGGTTCTAAAAAGAGAGGGAAATCCCCCCGGCTACCAACAGCTGGTCCACAAGACGTACCACATCATATTCTGAAAGGCTCTTAGCGGATCCTGCAGACGGGAGTCCAGGTGTTCGAGAAATGGACTACAGGCTTGAGCCAGAAAAGGGTCAATGGAAGGAGAGTATCGGGTCCGTGGTGCACAGTCCGCCAGCACCAAAGTCTCTAGTTTTGAGACCAGAAGCAAGGGGTTCAAATCCAACATGGTCGGTACAATGCTCGGTGCCAAAGTAGCAATCTGAGCCAAAATGGTCGGTTCCAAAAAGGTAACCCAAGTCGAAATCAAAGGAGTGCCTTGAGCCGAAGTAGCTACAGGTAGCTAAGTGGAGATCGGTGCCAGAGGCAGGGCGTGTGCCAAAACAGGAGTCTGTGTTGAAGGTTTTGAAATGACTGGCGCTGAGGGGGGTCGGTGCCAAAGCGGCAAATTTGTGATCAGAAGATAACTTGGGGACTTCCCAGATTTGCTCTGATCACTCAATGGTGAAGGAGGAACAGAATGGTAACTCTTTTTGCCCTTAGAAGGAGGGGTTGAGACCTCAGTCGCAGAAATGGCCTCTGAGAAGGGAGACTTACGTAACCCTTTCAGAAAAACAATCTTGTTTTTACGTTCATTAAGAGTCTGCTGACAAACTTTGACAAATATCACATGGAGGCTGCACCGATAGGTGAGCCACTCCCAAACAGTATACAATCATGCATGTCACTTTTAGGCAGCTTGCCCTTAAGGAAGTGCAATGCTTGAAACCAGAAGGACCTTTTTTATCAGACATTTTCCACAACTAAACAGAAGTACCACAAACGTGAATACCAACTCTTCTGAAAATACAAAAAAGGTCCACAATAAGTCTCCAAACACACACACACACACACACACACACACACACAAAATGGTAAGAGAATACCTGAAAATAAATGAAATAAAACCAAGAGGTTAACCCAATAAATCATACCTGCAATGGTATTTAGGAAATACCACAAGGGTAAAGGGAAAGGCCGTACCAACAATGGCACTGAAAGATTTCCAATGGTAATGTCGGGTAGAGAAGATAGGAAAAGGTAGGACCAAAGAACCACTAGAAATAACAAACAATCTAGTAAACTTAGTAAATATCCAAAAATTAAGAGATTTCACTTAGCTGAAAGCGAGCGTCAACGAGATCTGGGATAACAGGGAGAAGGGCATTTTGGGTAGAGGCTTAGCTCAAGTCCCCCGTGGTGTTGTCAGTCTTGATTAGTATAGGCCCCAGACAGAGTAGGGATCTGAAAGCGGTCAGAGCATGCTGGTCTGATGAAGCTCAACTGCAAAAACGCTTACTTTTTGTTACAATAAATATCCTGGATTGCTTTTTACTACTGGAGGACTTTGTGACTGTGTTTTTCCTGCCTTGATGCCTGCATTTTCCTTATGGAGTATTTTGTTTACTGGAAGAATTGGTGACTGTATCTCGTTGCTATAGCAGCTGCATTTCTCTGCTTGGCTTCTGCCTGGTTTACCCGTTGCTTACCTGTTACATTACTTCAGTTATAATAATGGAAATGCATAATAATGGAAATGGAAAAAACAGTCGTGCAAGAAAGGAAGACCATACCTTCTCAGCCAGTTGGTTCAAAGGGAGGTCTAGTCAAGACTAATGAAAACTTCAAGGTGCAAAGCCTGTGCTGGTGTAGTTAAGGGATGCCTCGATACAAGAAAGGTCCACTTTACAAAACCTATGTACAGTCAATGTAGGATTTGAAATCCAGTCATAAAAAGAAGAGACTGGTTGCAAAGTGAACCTTGACAGAAAAGCTAGTCTTTTGTTCTAATGGTGCAGACAATGGAGAGAGAGCTTCTGTTTTGAGGCCACAAAGACCCCACACACACACACAAAATCATTTTGGTAGAATTCTTTTGAGAGGCCTTAACAAAAAGACCACCATCATCAGGAGGGAGTCGAGGTTTCCTTGCCATTATAGTAACTGGAAAAGCCAAGTTGTTACATTGAGGGACTGAATATTTCTGTGAGGCATCTCAGAAGAGTGATACAGCAGAGAAAGGCACTCGGTGGAACAGAGGAGGATCTTGCATAAACCCACAGCAAAGGAAATAAAAAAGTCTAAGGAAGCCAAAACAAATTGCACACTCTGGCTTTCTGCAAAACTCTCAAATTCAGGGCAAGACAGGGGAAGGAGTCTCTTGACGACTGTCCTTCTGGAGAAACATCCTGAAAAAGAAGAAGGGCACATGATGCTGAATGGTGAAGCAGAGACTGCAGCAAGGATATCCCCATTTTTTGAATATGCTGCTTGCCGCTGGCACGGAGACCATTTGTGAGGAAACAGAATCAGTCTGCACAATTTGTCTAATCACATTGGAGATCCTGGTGTGTGCACATCTGTTCATCAAAAAGCAGCTAAAAGTCAATGGCCATTCCCACCCATGCACTGCTTCTTTGTCAAGAGGATAAGATTGGGTACCCCTTGCTTGGTGATGCACTATACTATTGCCATGGTGTCTTGACTGTGTTGCACCTGCAACAGCACATCCTGAAATGCCTGCAATGCTAGGATGACTGTCCTTACCTCGAGAAAACTATGTGCAAGGAAGCCTCCTCTGTAGTACACAGATCTTGTACATTCTTGTGCATAAATTGCCCCTGCCCACCCCACCCAAGAGAGAAGAAGAGTCCATGCTTATGGTTGCCTTGGAAATCTACTTAGTAAATGGAGTTCCAGTTGTCAAATTACGAGGATTGGTCCACCACTGCAGGCTTTTCCTGACCGCCTTGGACAATGCGATCGTGAAATGCACTGACCAGACTAAGCCATTTGCATCGAAGCAGCCATTAAACCAAACACCTTTAGTATACTCCCTGCCAATAACCTGTGCTGGAACAGCAAATAACTACTATGGCCAGGACACCAGAGTAAACCTGTTAGCAGATTCGACAGCCTATAAACACCAAATCTTGGGATGACTATAGGTTGGATATGACCATGTTGGTAGCGCTTTCCAAAGACGGATATATGTGGAGCAAGTACAGTCTTGCATCAGACAAGCTCACCACTGGGGTGGCTGAAAGCAAAGCAGCCAATCATCCACACACTGAAAAATCCATATTCTTAAGAGGCCCATGCAAGCTATGACCACAGCTCCATACATTTGGTGGACACCCATGGGGCTGTGTCAAGGCCAAATGGAAGGGCACAAAAATGAAAAGATTAGCTCCTCCTTGGAAGCAAAGGTACCACCTAATGGATGGATCAATTGTTGTGTGAAGATAAGCATCCTGAAGGTCTGAAGACCACATCCAGTCCCATGCCTGTACACCTGGTAGAATTGACTGCACGATGACAGTTCAGAAAGACTCCTTTCCATGTTTATTGAGCATACTCAGATCTAGTATTGGCTTAAGGTCTTTTTTGGTCACTAAAAATTGGAGCAAAATCTGCCCCTCTAGGTCTGGTGAGACCTCCTTCCTTGCCCTCTTACTGAAGGGACTTGCATCTCCTTTACTAATGCTTCCTTGTGTGTGGGAGGCAATGGTGGGGTCTGGGTAGGTGGTGCTGTGGAAAAGGGAAAGTAGTAGCTCCTGGACAGGATTCCACTTACCCACATATCTAAAACAATGGCCATCCATGTCAAAATGTTCAACAGAAGAGACTTCTGCTGAATGCCTTCAGAGGGGAAAAAAGGTCAGTCAACCCTTAAAGGATTTTAGGGAGCAAAATCCTCAAAAGGATTCCCTACCTCCTTGGTTGTTCAGACCACCCTCTACCCCTGGGGCAGCAACCTGACAAAATCCCCTCTGCCCAGATGGATTATGGCCATTTGATGCATTTACTGGAGCTGCTGGGATTTGGGAAATCACAAGTTTTTAGCTCCTTTCTGGCTATGCTGAAACTTCTCAAACACAGCAAGTGTCTTGGACTCCTGCGCACAAGTAGACAGCCTCTCTGACTTGCTATCCAACCAATGAAAAGAGAACAGGGGTATTAGGTTTAAAATGGGCCAGAAAATCTGACAGGTATAACCAGGCTCATCTCATCATTAGACCAGATCATGCTTCCTTGGCTGCTCCACATATCACACTGTGCAATAAATGCATGGACAGAAAAGAAAATCATGCTCATAGTAAGCTGCTGGGTTTCAAGTGGCGATTATAGATAACTTGAAAAACTGCTGTGGGTTGTCTGCAGTCTTCTGCACACACTCACTGAAATCTGACCACATGTGCCATGTAGTTCAAAGCTAACATAGGAGGATGGACAAATTGCGAAAGTCCATGTTTGGGGGGGGGGGGGGTGATGAATGGATTCAGCATACTCTGGGATAGCTTTCTTAGTAGCATTAACCACAACAAAGTGTTTTTTAGGAGTATGCAAGATGCCAGCTTTGGAGTAAAGACACCTGGACTTGTCAGAATCTGCTAACTTACTGGCTCTTTTCAAACCTTGGAATAAACCATGTCAACCAGCTTACCTGGAGGGGTCACTATCAACACAACAGTCAGGAGAATAACTGTAAACCTCCTGCAAGAGCTGTTCTTTTGGGGAAGTAAGGCTTGCTGGCCATGATCCTCCTGTGCCTCATCTCCAGTAGCTCACTAAGGGATCTTCTGGAGTGGATTTGGGAGCAGCTTCCCCTTCATCCAAATCTCCGTTTGGGGTGAAGGACTCCCAAGGGGAGTATATGAGCTTACTCTTGCACTTCCTCTTCTTGGCGGGGTGGGGGGAGCTTGCAGAGACCCATCAGAACTGCATGAAAATGAGGAAACCCCAGATCCCACCAGTACCGACCTATGCATCCTATTGTCCTGTGGAAGCATAATGCAAGGTCCTGCCTAAGCATACACACTTAACTTCCTTGGGAGGTGTTCGTGCCTCTGTAGCCAAATAGCACAAAGAAATTAAAAGTAGAACCATTCCGCACAGTATAGTCCACTGAAATAACCATGCCTATTGGAAATATCACAGATGGCAATATGACTAGTGTTGAGGGTATCAAGCTACAACCCATCAATGGTGTTGAAACTTTGAGTCATTGCAAAAGTCAGGGACCATCAGCAGTGTCAAATTCAGAACTCAGGCAAGACAGAACAGCCACAATGGGATTTGTAACCATCTCCGAGCCAAAGGCTCGACAGCACCCCCCAGGAAGTAACAAATCGGTACCAAAATGGATTAACATTGAGGATACCACTGCCAAAGTAGTCTGTGGAGACATTAGATCAATGAAACTGAAAAGTTGCACAATAGAATTGATTTTAATTTGAGCTTTTGTGCCTCAGTATATTCAGTACTTCAGTGGTTCCAGTGGATTTTCTTTCTTTTGTTTTTATTTAATTTTCATTGGATTAGTCAGACATCTACATACTTTTATTGGACTTCTTGCTTGGTGGACATAACTAGCACTATTCCATTACCTTCCACAAGCAGAAAGCCCATGAGAGGATAAATAAGAAGTTATGTACCTACCATAACGTTCCATGTTAGTTGTCTTCTCTCGCCTTCTTTCTTGCTTGATGGGTTCGGAGCCGATCCCTCGGCTCCGACTCGGCACTTGCTAAGCTCGAGAGTCACTTTTACCAGCTCGAGGCAGCCCCATATCCCATGATGCAAGGCGGTAAGTACCCAGATCTCGTTTGCTGACAAAGGGCAATAGCACCAAGCATAAAATACTTCCCAAAGGAAGAAAGAAAACTTACAGACGGAAGAAGGACCAGGTCTGAATGGTCTTCAGCATAACAGTTTCTTATACAAGGTTTGTCCAGGCCAGGGGGAAGGAGGGAGGTCAAGAAAGAAGGCGAGAAGACAACTAACATGGAACGTTATGGTAGGTACGTAACTTCTTAATGTTAAGTTGTCAATCTCGCCTTCATTCTTGCTTGATGGGACCGCGTCCCTAGCACCTCTATCCTGGGTGGCTCAATGGAACAAACTCTTGAGGACTGTAGAGCCAAAACCGGCTCTGTCCCTGGAGGCCAAGTCCAATTTGTAATGGGAAACAAAAGTGTGAGGAGTGGCCCAAGTGGCCGCTGCACAAATAGTGTCCAAAGGAAGTCTAGCTTGAAAAGCTGTAGAAGTAGCTAAACTCCTAGTTGAATGTGCTTTAGGTTTTGAGCACAGCTGTTTTCCCCTGAGCGTATAAATTTCAGAGATGACCGAAGAAAGCCATCTGGACAAGGTCACTTTAGAAACAGGAAGGCCTTTTTTATTATCCGCATAGGAAACAAAAAGTTGATCAGATTTTCTAAATTTTTGTTCTGTCCAAATAATATCTAAGTTGACGGTGGACATCAAGATAATGTAGCTTTTGTTCAGCCCTATCTGAATAGTTAGGGAAAATACAGGGAGATCAATGGATTGATTCAAATTGTTCTTTGAAGCGACCTTAGGTAAAAAGGATGGATTAGTTCTCAAAGATACTCTGTCTTTGTGAAAAACCAAATAGGGGTCGAACCGAAGAGCATGAAGTTCAGACACCCTCCTGGCAGATGTAATAGCCACTAGGAATAAAGTTTTCCAAGAAAGATATTTCAGGGAACAAGAAACAGCTGGCTCGAAGGGGAAGAATCAAGGATGTCAGCACTAAATTTAGATCCCACTGAGGAGGAGGATTCCTGATTGGAGGCTTTAGTAGGAAAATTCCTTTCAAGAAGGCCCTGCAGAGCCTATGGGACATAATATTATGATCTGCTATCCCGACATGAAAATTAGAAATAGCAGCCAATTGAACTCTGACTGTGGAAGAAGAGGAGCCTGCATGAAAAATCTCTGCTAAGAAGTCCAGGACTGCCTGAACAGGGGCAGTAAAAGGATCAATATTTTGGGCCTTAGCCCAATAAGAGAAACGTTTCCATTTGCTTGTATAAATCCTCCTGGTAGAGGATTTTAGCGAAGCTACTATGATGTCTCTAACTGAGATCAAAGGAAGCCTGGCTAAGGAAGGAAGTGGAGCAACCATGCTGTGAGGTTGAGAGAAGGGATTGACCGGTGCAGCTGACCCGATTGGTGAATCAGAAGGTCTGGCACTGGGTCCAGATGCCACGGCTGCACCAAAAGGTGATGATGGAGGAACGGGAACCAAACTTGTCGAGGCCAGTAAGGGGCAATGAGAATCAATTTGGCTCTCAAAACGGTAGCTTTCTGGATCACCTGAGGGATCAGAGGAAATGGAGGGAAGGCATAAAGAAGTCACTGGGGCCAATCCTGGGTCAGAGCATCTCTGGGGGGATGGCCTGATAGAGGGAAGAGGCTGAAGAAATCTGGACATTTGCTGTTTTGGGGAGTAGCAAAAAGATCGCAACATGGACGACCCCATTCCAGAAAAATCTCTTCCGCTATAGATTGCTTGAGAGACCACTCGTGAGGCATGAGGATAGCTCTGCTCAATCTGTCCGCTATAATGTTGGTTTTCCCAGGGATATGCGTTGCTACCAGAAACCGATGAGAGGAGATCGCCCATTGCCATAGTCTGAGCGCTTCTCGACACAAGGGGTAGGACTTGGTTCCGCCCTGTTTGTTGATATACCAAACTACAGACATGTTGTCTGTGTGGACTGCAATTGTCCCTACGGGAAGAAAGTCGTTGAGGGCTTGCAACGTTAAAAGCACTGCTCTCATCTCCAGGACATTTATGTGCAGATGGTACTCGAGCGGCTGCCACGTCCCATGAACCATCCTGCCCTGATAATGACCCCCACCCGATCAGGGAGGCATCCGTGGTGACAGTGGCTATCGGGATGGGGTACAAAGTACCTGCCTTGGTGAACCTGAGACGATGTGATCCACCAAGCAAGATGCTCTTTGCATGTCTGTGTCACCAGACTCTGGTGACGCATTGGAAGTTGCTGGTATGACCACTGTGTGAACAGCATCCACTGAAGAAGGCGCATGTAGAATCGAGCCAGGGAAGAAGAGTAATGGCCGCAGCCATGAGACCTAATACCTTTAGAACCATTCTGGCCTGTATTTTCTTGCTGGCCAGAATGATCCTGACATGAGTCTGAATGTCTGAAACTCTTTGTTCTGTAAGGGTAGCTGACATCCGAACAGTGTTTAAGTTTGCGCCTATGAAGGTAATAGACTGGCAGGGCGATAAGGATGACTTTTCGAAGTTGATTGAGATGCCCAAATGAGAACAAAGGTCTATTGTGTAATCCCTGGCTTGTATAAGCTGATGCCTGGTGGTGGCTGACAGGAGCCAGTCGTCGAGATACGGAAACACCTGGAATCCTTGACGTCTCAGGTGAGCCGTGACCACTGCCATGCATTTGGTGAACACTCTGGGGGCTGTAGTGAGACCAAAGGGCAGGGCTCTGAACTAGAAATGACTGGACCCCAGCCGAAAGCGGAGAAATCTCCTGGAGCGTCTGTGAATTTTGATGTGATAGTACGCATCCTGAAGATCTATTGAGCACATCCAGTTGTCCTTCTGTAAGAAGGGCAGAATTGACTGAAGAGTGACCATTCGAATCTTGTCTTCCTGACAGACTTGTTGAGTCTGCCGAGATCAATATTGGTCTCCAGTCTCCCGTCTTTTGGGGACCAAAAGAACCTTGAGTAGATTCCGGCTCTGAATGGTCTATTGTAACTGGCTGAATGGCTCTTTTGCAGTAGTTTTGCGATTTCTGACTCTGCAATCTCCCTTAGACCGGGTGGTACATCTGGAAGGGAACTTGAGGGAAGGACTTTCCTCGAAAGGAATTATGTAACCCTTGGATATGATCGACTGTACCCATCTGTCTTGAGTGAGGGAATGCCAGGCTTCTGGGTACAGTGATAATCTTCCCCCGACTGCCTCCAAGGAGGGACAGCCGGGCAACACCTCAGGGATGCTGAAAGGGCTTGTCAGAGAGAGGCTCCCTGTTTCCCTGGTTCTTCAGACCCCCTCTGCCTCTAGAGCGGCGTCTGTTGTTGATATCCCCTCTGCCTCTAGGGGTAAACTGACCACGTGAATCCGGCGTGACTCCTTGGGATTTACGGAACCACATCTTCCCGCCCTTCTGTCCTTTGGGATAAGGTCTAGAAGGGGTGGGAAAACGGACTCCAACAGCAGAAAGAGTCTTGCCGTCCTGCTCGCACCTGGTCAAGGTTTCCTTCACCTGAGGGCCAAACAAAGCTGACCCATCAAAGGGAGAATTTGTGAAGGACGCCTTAAAGGGATCCATAAAATCACATAGCCGCATCCAGGCTTGGCGTCTAAGAGCCACACCTGTACCTGCGGCTCTACTCGCTCCATCCGCAGCATAAGATATTAGCCGCATGGAGGAGTTTGCAATGGAATTGAGGGTTCCTAGCTGCGAAGCAATTTTTCTTGAGCCCCTGCAGCTGTAGGATCCTGAACTACTTCTCCCAGCTCCTTCAGGATATCTCTCTGGAGTCTGGTGAAGTGACATAGGTAATTCAGCGAACGCATAGCAAAGGTCGCTGAGGAAAACATCCGCTTACCGTACCTATCCATGGTCCTAGAGTCCTTATTAGGAGGATGGACGGGCACGGAAGGATCTGCAAGTTCCTTTTTGGTGGCCGCAGCCACCACCATTGCATCAGCGGGGACACCCTTAGTAAGGAATTGTTTGTCACTCGGAGCAGTGATAAATTTTGAAGGCCTCCTAGGGACTGGCTCTACAGAGTCAGGAGCTGCCCACGCCTTTCGTGCAATAACCTGCATAAGGGGGTCGAAAGGCGGAGACACCCAGGAGGTGGAGGGCCGAGATCCAAACGCCTCTAGGTATACTGACTCATCCTCAAGAGGGATTGTTGGTGGGCCAGTTTCCCCTCTGTTTCAGAAGTTCTAGGATGTCTGAGAAGGAGACATCCTCAGAGGGGGATCTAGGGGATCCCTCTGACTCATCAAAGTCAGTATCCAGTGACAGACTCGGGAGTCTACATGCTTCCTCTTACAAGTCCTCTTCCTAGGAGGATCTCCCGAAACATCAGGAGAATCCTCGGAAGAGGGGAAATTCCCAATGGGGAAACCTGAGGCGGAGGATCTCTGGGTCCTGTAGCAAGAGAAGTGGCAGAGATGTCAACAGGTACTATAGAGGGAGGAGCTACGGGAACAGACTGCTGACTGATACCAGTGGCCAGTACACTCTTCATCACCTCGAATGCTCCCTCCCAGGCAGGTCCGAGAGAACCCGCTCCGAAGAGCTAGGAACTCCAGGGACCACCGAAGGAAGTCTCGAGGCAGATGTCGGAGCCGAGCTCACCAAGGCCGAGGCTCCAAGGGAAGAGCGGGTTCGGACAAGGGTCCGATGCCACTCACCCCTCGGAGGAGACCATGGAAGCCCGACCACGAATCCCTCTAAGGAAGGTCTCAAGAGGAGATAAGAGTAGAGGCTGAAGGAACAGAAGGGGTATCCGTCCTCCAGCCGTAGCAGTAACCATTCCGAAGACTCCAACTCCAAGCTCTGGGGTAGAGTTGAAGGAGGAACTGTAACGGGGTGTGGACCAACAGTCGTCTGTTGAGACGGACTGTGTAACATTTGGGCCAGTACCTGTGACTTAAGTAATCTACTGACCACTCTCTCTAGGTCATGATCTGACAACCTGGATGACCTTGAAGATCGGCTCCGATGGCTCCGTTCGATAAAGAGGTGAAGCCGAGCCGAGTATCGGCTCCAAGGAAGGAGACCCCGCCCTCTTCCGGGAATGACCCATCGGAGCCGATACTATAGATCCTGTCGGAGCCGACCTCTCGGAGCCGACAGGAAGCTCGATGTATCGGCTCCAGCCGAGCCGATACAGCCACCAAGTAACGGTGTCGGAGCCGATCGGAGCCGACACCGATGCCTGTGCCACATGGGTGTCGGAACCGATCGGAGCCGACATCGAAGTGGTCAATACAGATTCGGCACCGATAGCCATCGGTGCCGAAGGCTTTGTTAAGTCAGAATCGGCTCCAGCCGGAGCCGATCTCGACTCAATGCAGTCGGAGCCGAGGCCGCAGGCTTAGATACAGAAGCCTGGGCCTTGGAAGGTTTAACTGATTTGGATGGAGCCGACTTAGCCGGAGAGCCCTCCGGCTTAAGAAGGCCCCTAAGAATCAGTTTATTACGTCTTTCCTGCAGGTCTCTCTGGCTGAAGGAATGACAAATAGCACAGGAGTCCTGCAGGTGAAGAGGGCCTAGGCAATAAAGGCAAGAAGTGTGACCGTCTGTCAGAGACATCTTCTGACAGCACGAGTCACACTTCTTAAAACCTGAGACCCTCTCCTTTGACATGGTGCTTTAAACAAACACACACACACACACACACCAGTCAAAAATTAACTTAAATAAAATACCCAAAAAGGTATTTCTATAAACAACACACACACCCTAACAGGGAGGGGATGGGATGGGTAAATTTGACTAAAAATAATTAGAAAAAACAGGGATTTTCTGTCACAAAAGGTAAAAAATTAACTAATAACTAACAATTAAGGGTTTTTTTAAGAAAAGGGGCTTAAATATCCAAAAAGAGAATCACTTACCAGGAGCTGGTAAAAGGAGGACCTCATAAGCGAAGCGGCAAACGAGATCTGGGTACTTACCGCCTTGCATCATGGGATATGGGGCTGCCTCGAGCTGGTAAAAGTGACTCTCGAGCTTAGCAAGTGCCGAGTTGGAGCCGAGGGATCGGCTCCGAACCCATCAAGCAAGAATGAAGGCGAGATTGACAACTTAACGTCTAATGTTTCGGATCGGATTAATGCCTTGGAGAATCCGTTATTGAGCTTTCTTGGAGCAACTCGTGAAACTTCACATGCAAACAATGGTGCTGTTAAAAATACATTTCCAAGGTAGAGGTTTTTGAAAATTAAAATGCAAGCTTTTAAAAGGCTGCAGTGGCAGCGCTGAAGTATTGATACATCTTAAATGAAATAAGAGTTTGTACCTAGAGGCTTGCATTTATTGAAAATGCAACCCTATGGTTCTAGAATACCTTGAGCTTTTGAAGTGCCGACAGGCTTTACATTTGAGTTTGTACCTAGAGGCTTGCATTTATTGAAAATGCAACCCTATGGTTCTAGAATACCTTGAGCTTTTGAAGTGCCGACAGGCTTTACATTTGACATGTTCATAATACATGCACCTCATGAAGAACTTCTTTCAACCACTAGAAGCTGCACTTCACAGTGAGATTGTCGAACTATTCCAAAACAATGTACTCGCACGTAAGGCAGGTTCAAAAGGCCAAAAAAATTTTAAAAAAAAATGTAAAAGTCAAAAAAAAAAAAAAAAAAAAGCCAGCACCAAAGAGTGAATATATATAATTTAATATGGCATAACCAGAAGAATCGGACAGTTTTCGGCCCCATTGCCTTCCTCAGTCATACAGCACTGACAAATAAAACATACTTACTTAATTAAGAATGCTATATAAAGTAAGACAAACAAGTATTTAAAGACACCGTATCCTAACAAGGGGTTTACTATGCGTTTAATATGTTGTCTAGCCCAATTACTATCTGTCCTAACATACCCAGGTCTGTATCCCCTGCTGCTGCTAGACAGGGGCCTGAAGAAGTAAATATTGTGATAAGAAATATCCAGGGAATTGTTATGGCTAGACTTGCATAGGCCCTAGGGCCGATAGCCTAGTACCAACCTATGAACATATATACAACCAACTTTCTAATTCAATTAGAAAAGGTCATTCAAACCAGGGGAAAATAACCCACCTAATTTTATAATTCAACCCCTCTTATTTAATATACCATGCCATCCCATTTTGTTGGATCTATCCCCCCAT
Organism: Protopterus annectens; assembly: GCF_019279795.1. Taxonomy (NCBI): domain Eukaryota; kingdom Metazoa; phylum Chordata; order Ceratodontiformes; family Protopteridae; genus Protopterus; species Protopterus annectens. Next base: position 438,199,456 of record NC_056747.1, on the reverse strand, counting down.
ATTTTATCAATAATCGTAAAGCGAAAATTGGCTGTTTTGTGATTCAACCCGTTTATATAGAGCATTCGTCAGACGTTGATTTCTAATGTCACTAAGATGTTCCGACATTCCAATCCTGAACGGTCTGGATGTCTGTTCCACATAAAAGGCGGAGCAAGAACAGGTGGCCAAATAAACCACCCAATCTGTTCCACAATTTCCAAAACATTTAAATGTTCCACACCCAGCTGGTATTTTTGGTGGAAAATTGGTCCTGTTCATGGTGCTCATAAGTACCCTGATCTGAACAGATTCTCCTTACTCCAAGAAACTGGGATTTGGGTATACTTTTAATATGATGGGGGTGTAAGCTAGTAGCCTCTAATAAACTGTTATACTGGGAGTACTTACGGAACACCTGTGTAGAAAAAGTGTTTGGTCCGGGTTCCTTGTTAACCGAACATCAAAAAAATGGATTTCCTGATTATGCATATTAAGTGTAAACTCCATCCCCCATTTGTTATTTAACTAAAGTATATAGTATCACCCTGCCAAATCAACCAGCAATCGTCAAGGCACCTACGCCAAATATCGATGTCCCCTAAATAGATGTTATGTAATGGGTCATAGATAAGAAGTTCTTCCAGGTACCCCATAAAAAGATCAGCATAAATGGGGGCAAATGAAGCCCCCATTGCAGTTCCCTGCATTTGCCAAAAGCAGTCAGTTTGAAAATAAAAAATGCTTTTCGTTTGTTAACTTGTATGGCCGAACATGTACTAAGTGTTGAAACCGGGTGGATAAATACCCGCTTTATCAAGCCAATATTGTATGGCTTCCAATCCAGCCCAATAAGGGATATTCACTTTAGATGTCACAGCCCTTTATACGCACATTATCCAACCCGGTTCCAACTGTGAGTTAGACAAGATTTGGTGAAATTCACTGGTGTCCTTTAATCTTGAACGAACCATTTTTAACAAAGGTTGCAAATATTGTGTTAAAAACATTGAAATGGGTTCCGTCAATGAACCCCTACCAGACACTAAAGGTCTTCCTGGTGGTTTCTCCACACATTTAAGTATTTTTGGAAGGAGACTGAGTCTTGTTCACCAAAAAAAAAAGTTTCAAATTTAACAGATGGCAAAAGGCCAACACATCACTGACAACATTGTCTTCATTCAAAAAAAACCCCAGGAACATATGATAATCCTTTATTGAGTAGTTGTAATTCAACATCAGTAAGATCAGAGGAGATGTTGTGCACATGTTATGCACATTAAAGACATCTTTTATTGAGGTATCAAGACCTGTAACAAAGTCTCCACATTTTTCACCTTTTCTATGTTTTCTACCACCCCTGTTTTGCTTAGCCCTAAAGGGTCATCCAGATTTCTGGATTTTTTATGTGCTAGGGACCCATGAGTGCGTACTTGTTCAACTTCTGTGGTAGACGAGTCCTCCCCTGAGGTACTACTATAGACGGTTTTCGATCTCTAAAATAGATACAGGTCATTTAGAAAGTTTTTTGGGGGGCAAATGGTTTACCCCTTTCATAATCTGCCAGGTCCCGTTGAAATTTCTGTAGTTTCTTGGTTTAGTGTTTTCTCCAATAGTATAGTAAATCCTGAGAAAGTTTGGTTAAACACAATTTATATTGGGCCTGTTAATCAAATGGTTTAATATCTTCACATATCTGTTAGTATTTGTTTCTATAATACGTTCAAAAGAACAAAAGAGACATGAGTCGCCTGTTGCTGAGCAGATGCCCATTCTTCCATCAGTATATCATCAGGAACACTGACAACCACAAAAGGAAGTGTTCTAATTCTTAACCCCCTGGGTGTGATAATTTTTGCTTGATATGCCCTAAATAATTTTATTTAGTGCATATCCAGCAAAAAGTAAGTCACATTGGTCCTAAGTGACGACATACTTTTGGTAAGCTTCCCAAATAACAAAAAAGGAACGCCAGCAACAAGAGTGGACTGTAGATAGTAGTTTATTAGTTTATAAATAAACTACCAAAACACCAAGTAGGTTCCTACTTGTTATCTACTTGCTTCATAGCCGTGCAACTCCCTACGTGCAGGAAATACTTTGCTGGCTTCCCAAATAAATCCCTACAAATCTAACCCGGGTCCCTGACATCATTACCCACGTTTTCACTTTGACCCTTAAGGCCAAAGATATACAAGTCATCTTTATCCGATGAGAGTCCCTGTAATATAGTAACCAAGTCCATTTTCCTACCAAAATATCACAAAACAATATATGATGGAAACTGGAGAATAACTTTAACCAAGTAAACAAAGTCCTTCACCCCTCCAGGGTGGAACATACTATGACAAACGTGTACACCTATAGTAAGATTCTGGTGTCAAAGATTTGGTAAATAAACAAAAAATCCCAGCCTACAATATTACATGTGCAAATACTTTAGCCAAACTCCACAGATTAAATTCCAGCTACATATGTTGTAATTTTCTAGAAAATTACACCAGCAGATAGTGCATGGGTATACTTGTCCAGTAGGCCAAACATATTGATAAATACATCCTTGACCGCAACAATAATCTTATCAGCTCCAATAAACATTAAATGACCATCTGTAAATGAATTAGAAAGTTGGTTGTAATTTAATTTTATATTTATATATATATATATATATATATATATATATATATATATATATATATATATATATATATATATATATATATATATATTATATTCACTCGTTGGTGCTGGCCTCTTTTTGACTTTTACATTGTTGAACTATACCACAAATTGGCTGAAAGAAATAGAGCTGAACCAACATTTAAAATGTTAACTTAATGTTAAATTTTAAAATTAGAATGAATCATTTATTATATAATTCTATAGAGAGGTTTAAATCATTTGAGACTAAACTCGCTGACACTAAGAAAAAACTACAAAGAGACTATAATGACTTTAAAAAACTGCCTAAGTTTTATATGGATACATATACACACACACACACATATTTTTATATATATATATATATATATATATTCATTCATTCATCATCATCTTTCGGCTGTTCCTGTTAGGGGTCGCCACAGCCGATAACCTGTTTCCATTTCTTCATGTCCTCTGCATATTGCTCTGTCACACCAACCACCTGCATGTCCTCTCTCACCACATCCATAAACCTTATCTTAGGCCTTCCTCTTTTCCTGTTACCTGGTAGCTTCATCCTTAGCATCTTTCTCAATATACTCAGCATCCCTCCTCAGCAAATGTCCAAACCAACGTAAATCTTGCCTCTCTGGCTTTGTCTCCAAACCTTCCAACCTGAGCTGACCCTCTAATATACTTATTCCTAATCCTGTCCACCCTCGTCACACCCAGTGCAAATCTTAACATCTTTAACTCTGCCACATCCAGCACAAACTCCTGCCTTTTTGTCAATGCCACTGTCTCCAACCCATACAACCTAGCTGGTCTCACTACCCTGTTGCAGACCTTCTCTTTCACTCTTACGAAAGATGATGATGAATATATATATATATATATATATATATATATATTTTACACATACATACACACATAGGCCTATATTAAAATACCGAAATCTCACTTACACGAATGCCTAAAGGCCAAAACAAACGAACCGCGAGAATACTGAACATCCTGAAGCACAAAATTTGAAATATCGAATTCCCATAGTTGGCGAACCCCACTGCCCGCTACGTACTACCTACCCAAACAAAATAAATAATCCCCACTTCACCCATATATCCCATATCTAATCAAACATGCACTACACACAAATATATCTAACTATAAACAAACACCCAACTACGGGAAAGTGTAATTTACGTACATACTCACCTACACAACTATATTACTATATATACACTTAACGTAACCCTAAAGTGTAGGTCGCATGTATTGACCTTATGCACGGACCTTAACCCACACCCTATCCCTAAGGTCAGTAACTATTGCACATTTACGTTAGGGAGTCATACCGGGTAAGGGCAAACTATGGGAATTAGATATTTCGCGCTTCAGGACTTTCAGTGTTCTCGTGGTTTGCTATTTACTACGTGTTGGCGTTTAGGTATTCGCGGAAGTGAGGTTTTGGTAGGAATTTTAATATAGACCCATACATATACACACTATATATGTGTATATATATATATATATATATATATATATATATATATATATATATATATATATATATATATAAATAAATAAAACAAACACACCCCAATAATATAATGTATCCCCATTGCAATTCTCTCCCCTCTCAAAAGTGTATCCACATTCAACTTCATTTCCTCAGAAGATCTCTTGACCAATCCTCGACATGGATTCCGACCTGACCACAGTACAGCTACTGCATTATTATCCTTTTTAAAAGGAGAAAAGTGGCTCTGACAAACTTACATTTCTGGATCTATCCCAAACCTTGGATAGAGTCACATACTGCAACAACCAACTGCTGCTCCATCTCAGTGGTTTAAAAGCTACCTACCTGATAGACAGCAAACAGTTAATGGCACACTTTCTTCCCCTTACCTCCCAGTACCACCAGTATACCCCAAGTCTCAAGTCTTAATCCCATTCTCCCTCATATTCATTAATGACCTCTACACCTCTTCTAAAGCATCATTTACAGTATCCTGACGATTTTGATTTGCTACAAATATGCTCATCTGATACAGACATCTTGAGATCGCACAAGAAGCCTTCACCTCTATAGAAAACTGGATTCACACTGCCCAACTGCACAAGCCCCCCAGAAAACAGGACTACTCCTATTCCTCCCCAAAGCACATGGAAGTAGAAATCCAACATCAAAATCTTTCACTTAATACAGAGATGTGACAATTGAGGAGTAAAACAACTCAGAAATGTGGCAAGCTTTACAGACAAATGTCTTAATAATGCTAAAACGACCCTAGCAACCACTTGCCTCCTTTTTTCATTCTTGTACGGTATCCTCCGTCCTTACCACCTTGCATGTCTGTTAAAAACTAAACTTGAAATATGCTACAACAAAATGTTGCTAAACTTGCTGCCAATACTATACACATTACTGCAAGGCTCTTGTAAAGGTTGAACTAGTTTGAACTATCCCCCACCCAGACTTCATACAATTAGCTAGTAAACACGTGTATAAACCCCACGTTTTTATTCGCAGTATTTTGTTTTGACTGCTGGCAGTTTACAGAGGTGGGGGGAGCAATATTCTAAAGATATATGGTGGTTCTAGACCATCCCTAGCAAAGCAGGTTGGGCTGCCAATCATCTTGCCCCATAGTGAAAGATACTGGGCCCCCTTAGATTGACACCTTTTTTTTATTATTATTGCATTATACTGCGGTGGTGGTGCTGCGGTAGCGTTGTCGCCTCACAGTAATACATTGTCTTGTTAGATTCTCAGCTAGAGCGTCTTCTGTGTGGAGACATGCGTGAATGGGCGTACCTTCGTTGAAGGTTGTGCATCAGGGCCGGCAACTCAGCACATAAAAATCTACTGCCAATCATTAGCAGACCGGAGTTCCACTGTGATGACCCCTAACCGGGAAAAGCCAAAAGACACAACAACATTATTCTTTGTGACGGTAGGATGCTGTTAAAGACTAATTTCATACCAATTTCAGGTGCATATGCAGTGAGCTCCATAATGTCCTTTTTCTTGACATGCATGCCCTTGGACTGTATGCTGTTCACCCCAATGTGCATGTATATTAGCAGAATAAACTTTAGAGGTATAGTAGTGACACAGACCCTGGAGACAGCTTACTAGTACTCTGTTTTTGCGATGCCATCTGAGATTCACTAATAAGTAACCTATACATCAAGACATTACCAACGTGTTGGCTCAGCATTGCTTCCTTAAAAGAAGTTATCCTGGTGACCTACATTTGCTCTTCTACTCTGCATCTATGGTTCATAGGCAAATACTAGACTAGTGGCCCCTTGTGGGTCAATTTAAGCTTAGCCAAATCCCCCTTTTTGAGGATCAAATCCTGTACCATGTCTTTATGATGTAAACATGTTAATCTTTATACCAAGTATGGAGACAGACTGATTCTGTAAGATGAAGAGTACAGAGTACAGAATATCTTACCAATCTCGGAGTAAGACAGCTTCTTTGCAAATTTAAGCTACAAGGAGGATGGCATAACGGTTAAGGCGTTTACCTTCCAAACACAAGATGCAGGGTTTGATTCTCACATGGGGTAATTGGCTAGGCTTAAAATGACCCACAGTGGCAGTTAGCCTAGTACTAACCTATGAATGGGTATAGCTGTACAAGGTGAGCATCTGTATTGACAATCTTGTCATTACCAAGTTTGAATGACAGGTGTTCCTCCAAGGTATGTTAGTAAGAGCTCAATTTAACTTTCATCTAGTGAAAGAAAAATGATTGTCAGCAGGATACAGCTGCTATATTGCCTTAGAGTACCTAGTGCTATCAGGCTGACTACAGATGTTGGCGACTACGACCCCAATAGTTCCTGGTATGTACAGAGTAAAGAGAGTGTTTGCTGCAGGGAAGAGATATTTACATGAAACCAACAGAGAAAAGATTAAGGCTTGCTAGGAACCAAGACAGTACAGAGAAAAAGTGCAAAAAGTACAGTAATATAGCGTACAGTACTTGTGTGCCTACAATACTTGTGTGCCTAGTGCTGTGTAAAGTGGCTTGGCTGCTCCAATTACAATTGAATTAACAAGACTTGGGAATTAGTTAAGTTTAGGTTTGTATTGTATTTTTACGGTCGAGTATGCCTCCGCTTACACAACAAAAACTGGTGACACAAAGATTAGTAGCAGCAAAAATGCATTACAGTGACAGTGAGGGCAGTTATCAGCAAATAGTTGCTAAGCAGTCTGGTACTCTTCCCACAGCAGCAGGGGTTGTAGCATAGTGAGCCACTAACACCAGATAGTCAAATACAGCAAAAGACACTAAATCAACAATTTCAAATACAGTATAATAGAAACAGTACTATAACTAAATATAAGCTGGATAACTAGCAAACATTCTGTCCAACCAGTAGTTTGTCTCTCTGTTCAAGTAGCTCACACACACACACACACACACACGTCTGGGGGAAGGCTGGCACAGGTTCACTATGCCCTCTTCTGCCCAGACTATAAATAGCACCAGCTGCCACCAACCACTCTTACCAGCTACTATAAGATCCTTCCCAAAGGGTGACCAATTCTACTGTGTAATGTTACTGTTATCCAAATGGCAAGTGTGACCAGAACTTTTAAGGCTACATAGGAGTGGCCTGTACAGCATCACCAAATACATATGCAAGTACTCCAAGAGCTTAAAATTTCTCTAACAAACCAGCCACAGTTAGAAAACATCAGGACTAATCTTACTATATTCCTATCTATCTCTAATCTATCTGCAAGTCTATTCAGTTGAATAACCATTTCATACCACAAAGAGACTGGGTTTAAATATACTGTTAGTGTGGCAACGGTTGCACCTCAGATTTAAAAACAGTGCCCAACCAAGCTATTTACTATACAGCACATTGCAGATGAGTTAGAATCAGTTTAAGATCAAGTAGATGCACTCAAGGTTTGTTCATGTACAAGCCAGCCAAGTAGAACTTCAATATCTACAAACTAGAGTTGTTTAACAGTCTCCTCACACTCTAAATAAAACATTACGTATCCTCCTTGATGTTTTCCATGTACCACAAATCTCCATCACAACAGACAATACTGACATTGAGATTTTAATCAATTAACTTTCTGCTTTATAACAAAACTTTTAGTACTGACTTATTCGAAACCATTGTTTTCATCACAACCAAACTGATATTGATCATTTGTAATCTTTTTGGCTCTCTTGCCAGGAGCGTTTACTCTACTAGGTACACCAACAAATTCAGCAAAGACAGTTTCTAGTTCTATTCTCCTCTTGTGGCTATAGTTCATATGCTCATTGAAGTCCCTTAGAATACTGGCTCTCATTTTAGACTGCCATGCCATCACAGACATGCACCATTTTTTACTAGCCCCCAGATGAGAACAAACACTGTTCTGAATACACTTTTCAAGGCAATGAACAGGTCAATGCTGACATAAGCTGTAGCACATCCACAGACAAACAGTTCAAAGAATGTTGCTGTATGCTATTTGTCTAAGGACCCTCAGGTTTACAAACTCCAACTGCTTATAGCTCAAATCATAACCATGTCATTTTTGTCCCTAAGCAACAATACATGGCACTAGTCCACACAGCTGCTTTACAATTCTCAGCATTTGCATCGTGTACCAGACAGCCATGACACCAAACAAAACTGAACCCACTTTACTTCTAACATATACCCATTTCAGATGAATATGAAGAAATTCTCAGCATTTGCTTTCTATACTAATGGCACCACCATAATGGAAGCCATCTGTACCAAAACGGCACAGAATTGCAATGATAAAAGGAAGCACCCCACAGCACTACCACAAATGCAACATGGTCCCAAGGATAATTTTTCTTGGTTATTTCAAGAACAGCATCAACAATGGTGGTCTGTGTGTTCCTTGCAGAATTAGTCTCTTCCCTCCCCCGAACTTATGGGGAACTTTCCCCTAACAGTTAAAGACCCATCCTCTCCAAACCAGGACAGGATCTGCAATGGGAGCAAACTGTTCATATTCAGGCAATCGCTGCTTTTCTATCCCATCTCTACTAATTACACTCCTTCTGAAGTATTATTCCCCTTCTTTTCATAGTCACTCTTCAGTGTGTTCGGGATAGCTTTTCTGCTAACACCACCCTTTTCATAGTCACCATTCATTGTGTTCAAGATAGCTTTTCTGCCAACACCACCCTTTTCATAGTCACTATTCCATTGTGTTCATGGTAGCTTTTCTGCTACCACCACCCTTTTAGGGTTTTTACCACCCCTACCTTTGTCTATACCAACACCAACTCAAAAACACCCAAAATAAATCACTGCAGTCTATACGCAAGTCCACAATATACTTTTCTATACTGCTTCCCCACACCAGTGTGCTTATCCTGGTAATTTTAAGTCTTCAGACAGCAAATGTGCACAAGCACAATTCTTGAGCCTTCACTAACTTATCATCCTTGGAGAACCAGGGTCATCTTCCCCTACTCAGGACAGCTGGAGTGGATAAGTTTTCAATTTCTAGTTTTTCAACTGTCTACCATAACAGGAACAGCCACTACCAAAATTAAGTTACTAGTCAGACTGTAATCACAGTTAAACTGTTAATAAAAAATAACATTCTGAAAGTCAAGGCAAACTGGCCATCTGTAAATTAAACTTGTCCATTATGACAGAAAAATTGCCTGTATTGCCTAGACTGGCTGTAAGAAAGACTGGTTTTGAATTGAAATCTGTATACACAAAACATCCACGTTGATGAACAAACCAAGCTTCAAAACTAAATATTAAATTTAAAGGAAAACATTTAATTTTTAGATTGGCAATTGGTGCCAAGAGTTAAAGCTGTGAGCTGCAGTTCCTATCACACAGGGTTCGATTCCCCTCATTCCTCATACACCTGTGGTGCGACCTTGGGCAAATCAAAGCAGACATTGCTTGAGAGCAACTAGGAATTTAGGCTATAATTCCCAATGGTCCACTGGTAGTGACTACCTACATACCAATACAAATGCACAATATATCAAAAGAACACAGCAGCAGACAAACATATAGTAAGACTAGAATGCTCAAGGGGAGAAAAAACAGCCCATACAAATAAGTTAAACAGCTACAACAATACACACTCAGCATATTAATAACTGTACTGTTGATTTTAACTTAAGACTGTGACAGTCCATGTACACATGCCAACGACTCGTTAAGCCACATCACATATACTCTTTGTCCAACCACATCTGTCCAAGTTTCCTCTAGTCATGAGAGTGGAAGCAATATGTTGTTTTTACATGACTATGTTAAAAATACATGCCCTAGACAGAATGGTATATGCCCTCTCTACTCAAAAGAGTGTGAATGGCACCATTTGATTTCAGCCCCCGACTATTGCTCGAAATGTCCACAATCCCATTAAGGCTTTTCTCATACATAGCTATGTACATACATGCACAAACGCATGGCTGTGGTCTGAAGTACTGCTTTCCATGTAGAACAGCAGGGCCCTCCCAACAGTGGAATAAGGGGAAAAAAAATCCCAATCTTGAAGCTGATTTACATAATTACCAGAGAATGTTGTGGGGGGGGGGGGGTGCATAGGGCTCGTCTCCTGCCAAAAATAAAATGTTTTTGTGATTTTTTTTTTACATTCAGTCATTCCTGAGACTGGTGTGTGTGTGTGTGAGAGAGATGTACATACACCACACCCCAAGCACACACTATACACGCGCACATACAAGTTCTATGACATTTGTCCAACAGCCGCATTTTCACAACTGAAATGGATTCCTGATATCTGCAGCACTGTCTTACAGTAAGAAAAGCAAGATTACAGATTTTCCTGAAGTATGGGGAGAGGACTTTGTTTCAATGCAGCATTCAAATGTTACTAACAAAATATTGCAAGACTAACCTTTTATAGAACACTTTGCAGAAATATAAATAAGTGAAAAATATTTTCAAAAGCCCAAAGCACAAATTTAACAGCAGAATTTCTTAAACCTACAAATGTCAAAATGCAAGTAAGCACATGTGTTTTTGTGGGGGCCAGGACAACCCACCCCTAATTTACTGCATAAACAATACGAAGGCCTATTCTCCAAAATAAATGAATTACTGCCAAAGCACACCTATAAAAACACTGTTGCCCTCTTATCCTGACAACTCCAATCAAAACAGCCAACGTCTTTCCTACTACTAAATCAACACTGCAATACAGAAAACATTTGCTTTAAATGCACTGAACCACAGATCACCCAACAAGGAACTTCTTACCTCCCCACACATGCTACTGTCCAATTTCCAAGGTCAACTCCTACCTACATTTGACCACTCACTACAGGACTCTTTCCAAAGGTTGCTGCGAGAAAGCTATGTTCCCACTCTTGAGGGGCACTTTCTGAAGACAATCAGGTTTATTTTCATGTCACCAGTTCTGTTTCTCAGCAAAATACCACCTGTCAACACAGAGTAGAAAGCAGAGACTGACCACAGAAGTAGCACATCTAAAAAGGAAAAGTCTGGAATAGATCACTACATTATGGTCTTACACTGGCTGTTCATACTGGGGGGGGGGGGGTAACTGTAAGAGCACTGGGCCACTTAAGCAGAGAGCAAAAATGCAACAAGCCACAACACAACATTTTGAAGAATGAAATTATTTTGTAATTAATAGTAACTGAGAATATTAAGAACAATAAAGCAAAACACTGAACCGTGATCATTTTCTTTGCTGAGAAGAGAAACAAATCGCAACTACTTAGTAAAGGCAAAGAATCCACAGTAACAAAACAGCAAGAGTGTAAAAACTGAAATTATACAAAAGAAAAAAAAAAAACACAACCACCATTCATAAGCTGATTGTCAGCTGAAGTCCACAGTCATGTCTGTAACACGACAATGAATTATCTGTTGTAACATCAAAAACAAGAAAAAGGCGGCTATCAGACAACAAGAGTATAAGCTACTGCTTTGGACATCATCAGCACTCCCAAAAGCTCAAAACATCGAGTTGAAACAAGACTGAGTGCAATGTGTCCCATTTATTGTGAAATAATACAATGCCATTCCTTACTTGTTAAAATGTTCTGCTGGTGGCGACATTTTTCTTTTAAACTCTGGTACTGACAACAGCACGACAGGGGATATCTCAACAAGCACAGTTTAGATAACATGCTCACTTTAGGTCACCTTATTAAAACAACAAGTACAATGCTAACAATTACAGTATAAGCAAACCTCCACCCTTAATACACTCCCAAGATAATGGAGTTATCCTTAAAGTACCACAGGAGGGGAGGGTAGCCTAATTGTTAAGGTGTTTGCCTTACAAACACAAGGTGCACGGTTTGAGACTCACAAGGGATAATTGGCTAGGCTTAAAAATGACTAGCAAGGGCAGTTAGCCTCGTACTATCTATGAACAAGAGAATACACACATACTGAACAGACTACAATTTCCACCTTACCTCAACCCTAAATAATACAATCTACCATAGGTACGACACAAACACACTTCTACACAAAAGAAATAACCAAACACAGATGCTCTCAAGAGATATGTTACCATACAAAAATAAGACTCTTCAAAAAACTAACCCTTTCCACTACAAAAAAAAAAAATTCGCAAAATCATTACAACTAGTAGAACACAAGTAAAACCTGGTGAACATGAGAATTTACACTCACTCAAAAGTGTCATCTAGAGCAAATATATAACATTGCACGCAATGACAGCATACAAAAAAGAATTACTATATAGTATACCCACCATTTATAACCAAACAGCATCAATGGACATAGTCCCAGAAGAAGCAAACTCATCACAAAAACTGTGTTGACAAATCATGCTAGCCGCCAGACACAAAAGAAGAGAAAACATTAACAACATAAGTAACTTGCACGAACATGGAAATAGAAGGTGTACACTTAGATTAAGTTATACTTTGTGTTTTACAGTATGTCAGCCACTACAGCTCCTTCCAAATCAATCCAGACAAGAGGCATCAGCCGCTACACTGACAAATAAGCTTCTCAGTCACATATAACCCGATTCAACAAAAGCAAAACATTAGACTTCAGGATTACTACATAGACACTGTACCTACACCAGATCTCAAAAAGACACTTATAAGCGGAGGCATAACAAACTTTTCTTACTGAAGGCATCATTCTGTGTCCCCTTACAGTTCACAATATCCAGAGGGGGACGACACAATACCAGTTTTACAAACACTCCCCCAAATCACACCCCACTACAATTCGGAAAAAAAAAACAAGTCCAGAATACGTTGACTTATTCAATTACAATAACTCCGTCTTTCTCGACCTCTCACTTAATGTAATCAACCACGAAAAGCTCCTCAATCACAACAAAAACAACTTACCTTATTCTCTATTAGCTAAGCTACCATCTTGCCCCGGCTCCGGTATGTACCGCAAGTGTCACGTGAGGTGATGGCGCTGACCAATAGTATTAGGGCGCGTACCCAAGCCGCAGTCAAGTCTCCTAGTACTGTTTTTTTTTGTTGTTGTTGTTGTTGTTTACTGCCAAGGCGGCACGGGAAAAATCCTTGGGGATGGAGGCTTCCGGCGCTGTAGATATTATTTGGGTCGCGGCTAGATTCCCTCGGCTGAAGGGCCCTTGCTTGCGTCACCACTGACGTCACGTGGCGGAAAAGGGGCAGTGTTACATGTTTGGGAAAGCGGCGGGGTTAGCCCTTCAACGTTGCTTTGCTCTCTTTCACTCTTAGGTTAATACAGAGTTGTGAAAAAAGGTAATTTATCACTTGTATATTTTAAGATGCCATTACATTTTCTGCATTATATTCATCAATTCTTTTAACGTAAATAAGAAACGATTCTTTACATCTAAGTAAAATATGATTCACGCATACGACTGAAAGTCTAAGTTGGAGTTGCCAGAAAAGTAAATTTTATGTATTTTATTTATCGAGCCATTTCATCTAAATAAGATAGTGTTAGATTTTTTGTATTAAATCCATTGATCATTTTCATCCAAATAAGAAACGATTATCCTTTTCATTTACTTCTTAACCTCTTACAGTAAGAAACGGAGCCATACATAAAATTGGGACAAAGGCCCCAAAACAGGGCCAGTATTTAAATATTACTCTCACAAACTTAGAAAGTTAATATAATAACAGGTTGGGCGTTGGCATAAATTTTCTGAAAGGTATCAAATTTGAAAATGCAAATGTCTGTCAAGAAATCTGGACAAAGCCATAAATAAAAGTGGGACAAAGGCTCCAAAGTAGGGACACTTTTTTTTCAAATATTACTCTAAATAGCCAGGTTGTGCATAACAGGATTTGTGTAAACGTGCATTTTCTGAAGGATATGAAGTCTTAAACACGAATGCATTATTTAGTGGCTTCATCCCAGTGATTTGCTAAAAAAAAAAAAAAAAAACACACATTTTATTAGGAATAGACCAAAAATATGAGGCAAAAATCTGGTCAGTTGTTGCTTAATTTTCCTTGATTTTGCCACCATGTTTGTGTCTTTTCAGTAATAAAATATGAGTTTTGTTTTTAAATTAATAATTTGTATTTTATTATAGACAAGCATTATTAAAACTGAAGTTATGATGTGTGGTTATGTTGCTGAACCCATTTAAGCACTTTCCTTTACCTCATCATCATCACCAGCTACATCCTTTTTCCTGTTTTCTACATAAGGTTGAGGTATCGCGTTAACTGTCACCATCTCTCTCGATTCATTTGCACACTTCTGCCTTCTTTGACACTCGTTCCTGAATGTGGCAGATCTTTTTTCACACATTCCATCCACTTGTTTGCTAGACATCCTCGTTTCCTGTTGCACCTTCTTCCCGTCTGTCCCAAATCTTCTTCACCAGGGTGTCTTCTGCTTTTCTGCATGAGTCCGAACTGCCGTAATCTGTTATCTTTGATCTTTTCTGCAATTAGAACTACTTTGGCTTCTGCTCTTATGTTGTCCTTTCTTCTTCTGTCCCACATTGTGCATCGTACCACCCTTCTCAGGCACGTTATTTCCATCGCCTTTAGCTCCTTCATCTGCTTTGCCTTTATTGCCCAGGATTTTGTACCATACAGTAGTACTGGTTGCACCACTGTTTTGTACACCTTACTTATCAAATTCTTTGGCATTCTTCTGTCATCGACTACACCTAAGATTCTATGCCATTTGACTGCAGCCCCTCTGATTCTAGCTTTGACCTCTTCATTCAGACTTCCCTTCTCCTCACCCACCCCTCCCAGATACTTGAAGCTATTTACCTGTTCCATCACCCACCCCTCCCAGATACTTGAAGCTATTTACCTGTTCCAGTATCTTTCCTTCTATCTCAATTCTCAGCTTCTGATTTCCCCAGTTTGCTGCCAGTACCACTGTCTTATCTGTGCTTAGGTTCATCCCATTTGCCTTCAGTGTTGCATTCCATTCCCCCATCCTTTGCTGCAGTTCTTGCTCAGTCTGACTGTAATGTCATATCATCTGCATACAGCAATTTTGTTGATCTGTCCCCTCCAACCTGTTTGCTAATGTAATCCGTCACCAATATGAACAGCAGTGGGCTCAGAGCTGAACCCTTGTGTACACCAACTCCCACTGGGAACCCCTCTGTGAGGCTGAACACTGTTCGTACTTGAGTTATTGGGTCCTTGTACATAGCCTGCACTAATTCCACCACTCTTTCTGGGACTTTAAATCACCACAGTACTGCCCAGATCAGCTTTCTTGGAACCTTGTCATTTGCTTTCTCCAAGTCTTGGAATGCCCCGATGGACTGTTCCTCATCTCTAGCTTCTTCTCAACTATCTGTCTCACTGCAATCATCGGGTCAGTTGTGCTGCATCCTGATCTGAATCCGAACTACTCATCTCCCATTTTACACTCTTCTACTCTGTGTTGTTTATCAGTCACCCTCTCCAGAAATTTCATGCAATGTGATAGGAGTTTAATGCCTCTGTACTGCCCATAATTGTGGATGTCCCCTTTGTTCTTGTACATTTGTACGAGTATGCTTCTTCCCCAGTCATCTGGGATACGCTTTTCTCTCCACACTGCTATGAATACTTAAAGAAAGTTAAGCACTTTTCTTTACATAACTGCTAAATCCTTTTTTTTTTTTTTTTTTTTTTTTTTTGTCTTCTTTAATTTGTGAGAATGTGACTGTAGTGATAGAAACATGTAATTTTTCCCATGTGGTGATCTAAAAAGGTGAACTGGGAATAAATAAGGAATTAATCCAGAAATTCATTTTTCTCTTTTTTGGGGGGGCTTTATCAGATTTTTACTTACAGATTCACAGATTTATAGGTTCTTACTAGGCTAGCGATCTGTGAGGATTGTATGAAGCCTAAACATATAGTCCTTGTATAGTCTACATACTAGTGCCCGTAGGTGTTTATAACTAGCGAATTTTGGATGTTTACATGATTCCACTATCCATGAGGGACAAAGGTGCTTAACCAGGGTGAATTTGTGATTTCCTAACCTGAAGCTGTATATGCTAGGCAGTTGTTACCTCGCACAGTCCTTTAAGATACCACGAAGAGGGATATGGTTATGAGACAGTCAGCATAGCTTTTATGATTAATTCCACTGTGTTTTTGAGAAAGTGGCATGGACGTTCCGAGTGTGACAGGTATCTGTATAAATACATACCAAAGTGGACATAGTACTCAATGTTTAGCTTAATGACTAATGAGTATAGTGAAGCTATGACATAACTGAAAGTGTATACCATACCTTTTGATATAAGCTGTGCAGTGAAGAAGGACTTAATTCCAGTAGTGGATACATGGTGTTTAAAATAAATTCCCAGATCCCTAACTGCAGGATTAACTTTCAAAGGCAAGTTGTCAATGTGATAACTACACAATGTGTGTTGTTTGCTGTAGGTTACAGTTATAAATTTCTTGGCATTCAGTTTTAGCCCTTGGATCAGGTACCAGCTTTTCATTTAAGATAGGCCTTCTTGGAGAATCTTTGTGTCTTTAAAGTAGTTAGTCATGTCTGCAAGTTTGCAACCATCTATAAACTTTGTAAGGCATAAGCTGTGTGCATTGGCTGTGACCTCTTAAGAAGTAGATGCTAGGGAGGAGTGGGCCAAGGACTGAACCTTGGGTACTCTGTTGGTTCAAATCTCTTAAGTCCATGAGGCTGCCCGCCCATATTTCCTGTGTTCTATTTGTGAGGTAGTTTGCTATCCAAAGTTTTACATCAGAATTTATGTCAAGTTGTGACAGTTTATCTGTAATACATTAGTGTAGAATGGTATTAAACACCTGTGTGAGGCCTAGATGTGTACCGTGCACGGGTTTGCCCTCAGCCATTGCATTAGTTACTTTTTTTAAAGAAGTCTGTCAGGTTAAATAGGTAGGATCTACCCTTAACAAATGTATGCTAGCATGGCTCAAGTGTTTGTAGGTTCCCTATGCTGCTATATGTTAATTCTATGACCATCTTTTTCACGGTCTTACAGATGGGGCTGGTCAGGCTTATGGTTCTACCATTATCTTGGGTCTGCTGAGGCCCAACCTTTGGGCAAGCAGATAACTGGACGGTTCCACTATTTCTTTAATACAAAGCCTGATGTGAGGTTGATACTGATTATTATATTCAAGACCTCTGACTGGTCATATTTCAGGCTAACCAGAAGATGAGTGGTATGCTGTCCAGCCTATCCAGCCCCATAGAAACTGTGTTCCTAGCCTTTGATGGTGCTGTTGGAAGATTTGGCGGGCTAGTTACAGTTAATGCATTGGAGAAACTGTTAGGAGAATGAGGTTGAAGTTTTCACTCTTAATTATTGGCTAATATATTTATGTCCTTTGTGTTTTAGTAAATAATGTCATTTGCTATTAGTTGTGAACCATGCTGGGCACTGTTTCTGATGTAATTCCTTTTTGGCAACTTGGAAGCTGAACTTGTTTTTGCATGTAATGAGTGTCCTTATTGTAGACTCTGTTAATTTTAGGATCCCACCATAGGTTCATAGATGTACACTAGGCTAACTACCACTAGGACTCTTATAAGCCTAGCTGTGCAACCTGAATGAGAGCCACAAATTTGATTTATATAGGGGTAATTTACTGACTCTCTCTGTCCATCAGACATAGGCACCAGACCAGGTGTGAATTTCTAATTAGCCCATCCATAGGGAAGAACTCTGCTTGAAACGTATGAGAGCCAATTCCACAGAATGGGAATTCTCTGAGAAACGTATCTCTCTCCAACATGTCTATTTATATTTTTAGCCAAATATATGTCTTTTAATCTGTTACTTCTGATGCTGTTTGTTTTGCAGATGTGTAAAAGGTTCATCAAAACAGGGTCCAGGGATGCCATGTATGCAGGGCAGAGATCAACTCTCAGAACTCTGTATGATACGGAGTAAAGAGATAGGGGCTTGAGGCAGTCAGCATAGGTCATTGTGTTTATTCCTTGTATCCTTTTTGTAAGGAACCTTTGTGGGCACTCCACTTGCTGCACGTGTTTGGTCAGGTACATACTGAAAGGGGCATTTAACTCTATGGTGGCTGTGATTAGGGCTGAGTACAGTGGTATGATGACCTCTCTAGACCTTGATGCCATGGCCTTGCTAATAAGTAAAGCAACGTAGGATTTTCTTAGTACTGTGGACACATTGTCTATCTACATGAGTTCCCAGATCCACGACTAATAATCAACTTTTAGGGGTGTTTTATTGATCACACCGTTATCCATGGTGGCCGACTTTCCAAAAGGTCCTATAATCCATGGCTTTGGTTCCAACCATTTGTCTGTCTTAGACTTTCCTGGAGGGTGTTCTCATCTTGGGGGATTCAGTGACTCCTCCCACTTTGAAATCATCTGCAAATTTGGTTAGTCAGAGGCTTTTTGACACTGGCTTTGACATCTGAGAAATAGATGCCAAAGAGGAGTGGGCCTGGCAAAGAGCCCTGGGGGGACTCCACTGGTAACAAGCCTAGCCTCTTTGTGGGGGTGGCCTCACCGATTCTAATATACTGGGTCCTGTCCGTGAGCCAGCTAGCTGTCCAGCATGCTATAAAGGGATGTATACCTAGTTAAAGTTTGTTGACAATGCACAAGTGGGCTGTTGTATCGGGTCTATAGTAGAACATCAAATATTTAACAGTTTGAATCACTATAGGTCTACCTTTAGTGATAGAACTGTTAAAATATCGAATGTTCGTAAAAAATAAATAAATAAAAACAACAACAAAAAAACTAAAGGGTGTAAGCAGGCGGGGGGGACCCCCCCACACCCCCTGCTACTTAAAAATACCAAACTCCGAGACCGCACTACATTGAAGTAAACGGAAATCTCCCCTTACGGAGATTTCCGTTTATCTGTTCGATGTTCTGCAGTTTCACTCTTCTCATGTCGAAAATGTCAGATTCGACATTGTCTGCTTTCGAGAATTTAATATAGACCCGTTGTATCAAATGCTTTAGCCAGATCTACGTAGACGGTATGCACTGTTTTCCCTCCATTCATTTTCTTACTGACTTTTTTAAAGACGTCCACCAGTTTCAGTAAACATGACATTCCTTTGACAAAGCCGAACTGGGATGGATCTAGTGTCTGGATATCTCCTATATCTGTGTTTGATAATTTTCATGGTAATTCTTCTTTCCATGGCTTTGCAAATAAGAATAGTCAGAGTAATGGGTCTGTAGTATCCAGGATCTGTCGAAGATCCTCCATTATGAAGGGGGTCTGTAGTATCCAGGATCTGTCGAAGATCCTCCATTATGAAGGTGGGTGAGCATATCTGTTCTCTATTCACATGGCACAACGCTTGTTTTAAGACTATGGTTAAATGATGACACTACATGTGCTGATTTAAACTGTTCAGGAGTAATCCTGGGATGTTATTGACTTTAGAGAGGGCAGCCAGTACATGCTCGGGTCTATATCGGCAGACCGAATGAAAAAAATGTAGAACGGCAAAATGTCGAAAAGACCGGACCTCTAGCTTGCTACCCCCCCCCCACTACAAATATATTCCAACTCCAAGATCACACTACAGTGAAGTAAGGGCAAATATTCCATTCTTCACTGTACTGCGATCTAACAAACAGCACTTCGAGGTCCAGTCTTTTCACTGTTTTGCTGTTCGACATTTTTTTCATTCGGTCTTCTGATATAGACCCACATGCTCCCTAGTTATAGTTGGATGGGTTATGTTTGTGGGTATTTGGGGGGAGGTTGGTGGTGAGAGGAGATAAAGTTGTTCCTGAATTTGTCTGTTAATAGGTTCACTATGTCACCAGGCTTAGTGAATGTGGCAGCGTTAACCACCATTTCTGCATGTTGCTGTGTGCTGCCATTTAGGATACTGACATAGCTGTAGAACCTTATGGTTATCTTTCACCTGGGAAGCCTATCTTAGCCTCAGAGTTGTCTTTGCTTGACCTAATTAGTCCTCTTAATTGTCTGTTTAGTTTGATGACGTTTTTATTTTTATTATGTAAATTATCCTTCCTGATTTTTGCTATATTTCCTCCTTTTGTTGTATAGCCTGTTTAATTTGGGATGTCACCAGGATGTTTTATTTCTAGAGCTAGTCCTGGATTTGCTTCTGGTACATTTAGCTGTCTCTGTGCAGCCATTGATATGGCTGTCCAGAAATCTGAGGGCAATTCTGCATAGGCTGCTGTGCTCTTGGAGTTTGGCGGGGCATGGAATTTTGACAGAGCATCAGTTAGTAAAAGGTAATTTGACTTGGACTGGTTTGCAATTGTTACTAGTTTTATTTATGTTATTTATTTATTTTATTTTACATTTGTTGACTGGGATAGTCCGACTGGATACATGTCCATTTTCAGCAGAGGCCCGGGGAGAAAAGCTCCAACATAGTCACAGAGACAGATAGATAGAAAAGTTTTAATGTGATTACGGAGTTTATTTTGATTTAGAAGGAGGCAGCTTTATGGTCAGAGCTTAATAGAGAGGGCAAGATATTTGGGGGGTGCAGCATTCTCCCGTATTTGTGAGCACAAGGTCCAGTATGTTGAAAAGGTCCAGTATGTTGAAGTCCCCCATGGGAGTATTCACTATTTGGTCGAGGGTGTTTGTAGAAGTTCAGAAATCTCTTTGCATATAGATTTGAGGCCATTTAGGATTCCCAGTGTGTAGAGGGTGATTAAACTCTTGCATAGTAGGGTGTCTGGTGGCATGGTAAGCGTCCCCAGTAGGTTCAAGTATATATTGAGTTTCTTGGGACATGGAAGGTTACTATTAGCTGACTAGGATATGATATGGCATTTTGTCTATGGTGATCTGCAAGTGGAGGAACTCCCGCATGTCATCCTGTTTGACAACCCAAAAGTTTTGCTTATTATTGATATATATTGAGACAGCTCCACTTTTAACCATTGTCTGTGCAGCTACTGGTCTATAGGTGTGGAAGGCATTGAAACCTTGCGCTGATGGGGTACTGTGCTGCTTTGAGCCATGTAACAGCTACACCACTGTAACAGCTGCACACAAATGCAATCAGAGGGTCATGCTGCTCAATGCTAGAAGTCTAAATCTCAAGATGCATTTGCTCGAAGCTCTCCTCAAAATGGAGAATGTCAACATCTGTGCTGTAACGGAGACCTGGTTTAAAGAGGCAGAAAGCACCCCTGCGCTCCCAGGCTACAACTCTTTCCATACCTCTCGGCCCCAGAATACATCTGGAAGCTCCAAAGGCAGTGATATCTCCATATTCTTAAAGGATACGTACATCTCTAGACTGGACTTTAATTTAACTGTTGAGGCTGCCCAAGTGTGCTAGCCTGTGTAACTGATTTATTACTGTTTCTGCATTTTCTGTGCGTTTTCTATCTAAAAACAAAAAAATAATCCTTGTTTTCCCGCCTCTCCTCGACTTTAGACCAGTTTACAGGCTTTGCTGTATTCTGGGCTGTGGTGTAGTTCCTGTGTTGTCCATTACCTTACTTGGCTAGAAGGAAGTTTCTTTGCTCACCAGTGGGAGTGGGGAGCCTTGAGCAGCCTACCTGTCCCTGTAGGAAGTGACCTCAGCACAAGAGCTGTAGTAATTGGTTGTTTTGGACCATTTCTAGCTCTTTTGAAGTTCCCTGTTTAAAATCCGCATTTGCGCGGCTTTGCGCGATTGTGCACATGCGCCGGTTAAACAGGGTTAAACTTTTTCTGGCTCCGCCAAGTCTGCTTATCAAATTTTCCCTTAGAAAGCTCTACTTAGAATAACCAGTCTACTCGTTATATTATAAGCATAGCACTTGTTCTCAAAGCTTCTCTTCTAAGCAAGCACTCTCAAGTAGCACTACATCCACTTACCACCCCAACCACTTCCCTTAAAGGCACAGCACTCTCTTATAATATTCTAGCATGTCGAGTGGTAGATTGCTAGCATCTTCTCCTGTTCAGCTGGTTAATCTGGGAATCTTGAGACAATGCTACAATTGTCTCATGTACACAGACAACCCTCTCCTCCTCCCAACAAACACAAATACATGTGAGAGATGCAACTATATAGCCAAACTGGAGGCTGAACTCTCTCAACTCAGGACTGGCAAGACCAGACAGGAGGAGAAGGTAACCACACACACAACAGACCCAGTCACACATAGACCTACCCCAACTGCAAATCAAGCACATAACACAAAAATATACTCGGAAGCTCTAGTAAAAAATTTACCAGAACAACAGAGGCTCCCAAAGCAGACACCCAAATATCCACCACCTGAAAACATAACACATGCAACACATACTTCAATAAATCAGTGTGTCAATCAATCCACAGCCCTTAAGGCCAAACACCATGCCTGATACACTAGTAATAGGTGACTCTATAGTCAGACACAATGATGTCCTGCTTACCAGGCTGATCAAGGAGAGGGTGACTGTGAGCTGCCTATCGGGAGCTAGGATCCGCCACATAACACACGCACTCAGGTCACTCCAAAGCAAGTACAAATATGACTCCGTCATTGTCCATGCTGGAGTGAATGGCCTGAGACGTACCTCCCTGGACTACATGAAAAGAGACATAGAGGAGCTCTCTGATTATGTAGCCCAGGCTGGTATGACCCTGACCCTGAGCAGCATCTTGCCCTCACCAAGAATGATGCCGCAATACAAAGACAAGATGATCAGCTTTAATAATTGGCTCAAGTACTGGTGTCATTCTAAGGGGATCCAGTGTCTGTCTGCTTGGGATGACATGTTGGACAAGCCACGCTGCTTCGCAAGGGACGGCTTGTGCCTGTCACCACTGGGCTTCCGGATATTGGCTAAGGCTCTTGCCACCCCCATAGTGCTTTTTTTAGGCAAGGCTCAAAAGACAAACCCACCTCCTTAGAAAACATAAATGGAAAAAAATTAAGGGTAATGCTGCTCAACGCCAGAAGTCTAAATCTCAAGATGCAGGCACTCGATGCACTCCTCAGTATGGAGAACATTGACGTCTGTGCAGTAACTGAAACCTGGTTCAAGGCTCCTGAGAGCACCCCAGCGCTACCAGGCTATACCTCGTATCATGCTTTTCGGCCCCAAAACCGGGCGAACCACAAGGAGGGGAGTGTCCATATTCATCAAGGACACCCACACCTCCAGGTTAGTAGCAACACATGAAGCATCGGAGACCATACAGGTGCAACTAACCATAGGCAAAACTGCTATACAACTGGTAGCATGCTACAGACTACCCTCCCAATCTCAGGAACCCCACTCAGCCTTCCTGAAGACATTGGAGGATATGAATGTATCACAAAATACCATCATACTGGGAGACTTCAACTACCCTAACATAGATTGGGTACATTATTCTAGCCCTAACACCCTAGCCCAAAGGTTCCTGGAATTCATAAATTCAAATGCACTGGAACAACTAGTCACCTCTCCCACTAGGGGAGATAATATACTAGACCTGATCATCACAAACATGGGGACAAAATGCTCCACACCGGAGGTATACCCCTCACTAGTGAGATCTGACCACAAACTAATCACCCTGGATATACATATCCCACCTCCACCCCCAGCACAAAAGACCACAGTGAAAAACTTGACTTCACTCTTCTTAAGACTGAGATGGTATCCTTTAAGCCCACTGGGCCAGTGGATACCACATCCCACAATGCTGAATCCTTCACAAATGCTTTCTATGGACATCTCCAAGAATGCATGGATCATGCAATCCCAAATAAATCCAAGTCCCTCTCCACCAAAGGCAAGCGTCCTGTCTGGTGGACCTCAGCCATTAACAAATTGTATAACAAAAGAAGGAAGTTACTGCATGACAGAGCAAAATCCCATAAAGGGAAGACATCTCTTGATCAACACTAGCGGAAAACTACGTTCTCTCATAAAAACATCCAAGGCCAACTTTGAGAGAAAAATCGCTAAGGACACTAAAGATAACCACAAAGCCGCCTTCTGCTATGTTAGAAACCTGGGCGGAAACCCTCAGATATGCTCAGAGTTAGTTCACAACAACAAAAAATACACTGAACCCACAGATATTGCCAACATTCTGGCTGACAGGTTCAGTGCAAATTTCTCCCCTCCCTCACCCCCAAAAGAAGAAATACTTATCCCAGCTGAATGTAATCTCCCTGTCATCTCAGATGTTCAGGTGAGAGCCGCCCTCAGCAAAGCTAAAAACACAGCATCAATGGGACCTGACTGTATCCCTGGTTGCGTACGTGAACTCCAAGAGGAGCTAAACCCGCACATAAAAATGCTATTTAACCTTAGCCTTACTACAGGATATGTACCTGAACACTGGCGTACAGCAACAGTGGTCCCACTCCACAAAGGGGGTACCTCTACAGACCCTGGCAACTACCGCCCCATAAGCTTAACCAGCCTGGTCTGCAAAGCTATGGAAAGAATCATTATGGAACTCATAAACAGAGACATTGGGGACCTACAGACACTTGATCCTACCCAGTTCGGCTTTGTAAAGGGCAGATCCTGCCTTTTGAGCCTGGTTGACTTTTTCGAAACAGTCACTAGAGCCATTGATGAGGGCAAAGCAGTCCATACAGCCTACCTGGACTTGGCTAAGGCCTTCGACACAATACCCCACTCAGGCATCATAGATAGGCTCAACAGCTTAAATGTAAACCCTTATGTCACTAGATGGGTTGCAAACTGGCTAAAGGACAGAATCCATAAAGTTAAAATTGCTGGAGCAATGTCAGACTCAAAGCCAGTCACAAGTGGTGTCCCACAGGGATCTGTCCTGGGACCCCTCTTGTTCGGCATTTATTTCTCAGATGTTAAAGCAAACATGGGATGGTTGTGGCTGACAAAGTTCGCAGATGACTGCAAACTAGGCGCCATAGTCGATATACCAGCGGACACATACATCCTACAAAAAGGCCTCACAGAAACGGACAACTGGTGCCGGAGTCATGGCCTTAAACTAAATGCCAAAAAATGTATAGTCATCCCTTTGGGAAAAACAAAGTACCCACAAATTATCACATAGACAGTAACCCACTGAGTACGGAAAAAGTAATCAGAGACCTAGGGACCCAAGTCGACAGCGACCTCTCATTTGACACCCACGTTGCCAAAGTGGTTAGAAAGACATTCTACCTTGCACACCTTATCATGAAGGGATTCACATCCAGATCCAAGGATGTCATTGTACCCCTATACTCCTCCCTCATCAGACCCATGATTGAGTACAATGCCCCATTTGGTATGTACCTCACCCGGCATTTGCAACAGCTGGAGAGACCACAAAAGTACCTCACCAAGAGGATCAAGGGTCTCCAACATGTGTCTTATTCTGCCAGACTAAAGAAACTCCAGCTCTACTCAGTAGCATACCGCCTGCTCAGAGGTGATCTGTGCCTGACGTACAAGGCCATGTCCAATCAGGAACTGATGGACATGCTCCACCTCAAAAAATCCAAATCCATCAGAACCACGAGAGCTAAAGACTTAAACCTCGGCACAAGTATGAATAGGACATGATGGAGGGATAGATTCATAACCCAGAGGCTTCCCATGCTCTGGAACAGAATCCCAGTTCATGTTAGGCAGAGCCCCTCACTAACTCTCTTCAAGAGAAATCTTGATGAGTGGATGGGAGATCATAAGTTTACCCCAGGGGTCACATCTGTGTCACTACTAGTCAGGGGCACAGTAAACTAATTCTATTATATAAGGGGACCTTCACTGTGTCACTACTAGACAGAGGCACAGTATTCTAAATCTATTCTGTGTATTTTTGTACCACTTCATGGGGTGGCGAAAGCCACATCACTTTGGCTAGGCTTACAAATGCCCCAGGGCAGATAGCCTAGTACTAAACTATGAAACTATGGTAGCCCAGCATAATGCATCTAAGATACTTCAGGAACATTAACACTGGGTACGACGGTGATACAAGTCATAGCCTGCTACAGAACGTCAAACATGTCCCTAGACTCTCACTCCAGCTTCCTAAGCACCCTGGAATCTGTCAAGGTCCAGTCCAATACTCTCATACTGGGTGACGTCAACTACATTTCTATCGGCTGGGAAAACTATTCTAGTACCAATGTAGAGGCCCAATGCTTTCTGGAATTTATCAGTTCCAATGCCCTGGACCAGCTCATTCTGAACCCCCCTAGAGGAAGCAACATCCTCGACCTGGTTATCACCAACATGGGAGACCGTTGCTCCACACCTATAGTCAATTCCTCCCTGGTTAAATTTGACCATAAACTGATCATGGAAATCTCCATCTCACCTACACCCCCCGCTAAGGTGACCACCCTGGAAAACCTCTCTAAAGCCAACTTTGGGCTCCTAAAAACAGAGGTGGCTAACTTCTCGGTACCCATGCCAATGGAAAATAGCTGCATGACTACCGAATCATACACCAATGCACTGTATGAGCATGTACACAAATGCATGGACCTTGCCATACCAAATAGAATTAAGATACTCTCCTCCAAAAAAAGGACGCCAATCCGGTGGTCCCCAGCCATCAATAAACTCTACAACAGAAAAAAGAAACTGTTGCAGAAAAAAATGAAGTCACAAGACTGGAAAACCTCCCTTATCAGTCTCCACAAAAAGCTGAGATCTCTTATCAAATCCTCTAAAGCCAGCCATGAAGGCAGAAATGCCACTGACACAAAAAACAACCACAAAGCCTTCTATAGCTATATCAAAAACTTCAAAGGCAATACCCAGATGTGCTCTGAGTTATTGCACAATGGCACCTTCTATACTGAGCCAACAGATATAGCCAACATACTGGCTGACAGATTCAGTGCCAACTTTACCCCGCAGGGCCCTATCACAATACCAGAAGAAAGCCTGGTACTCATTTCTGCAGCACAGGTAAAAGCTGCATTTTCCAAAGCCAAGAATACAGTGTCCATGGGACCTGATAATATCCCTGGCTGCATCCTACATGAGCTACAGAATGAACTGGCATCACATCCGTGTGCTCTCTTCAATCACAGCCTTACCTCAGGCTATGTCCCTAATGAATGGCACACTGCTACAGTCATCCCGCTCCATAAAGGGGGAGCAACTACAGACCCTGGCAACTATCTCTGCATTAGCCTGATGAGTCTGGTATACAAAGCTATGGAGCGCATCATCATGGACCTGCTTAACGCTATAGGAAATCTCCAAACTCTTGACCCCACACAGTTTGGCTTTGTCAAGGGGAGATGCTGCCTGCTGAACTGTGACTTCGAGGTAGTCACCAAGGCTATGGATGAAGGTAAGGCAGTGCATACAGACCACCTTGACCTGGCCAAGGCCTTTGACACCATTTCCCACTCTGGTATCATTGATAAACTCACCAAACTAGGCATCAATCCTTACATCACTAGGTGGGTTGCAAATTGGATCACAGACAGGACCCACAGAGTGAAAGTTGCGGATTCCAAGTCAGACTGTCGAGTACTCATGAGTGGAGTCCCACAGGGCTCGATCCTGGGCCCTCTCCTTTTTGGCATCTACTTCTCAGAAGTCCAGGCCAACACAGAAGGACTCTGGCTGACCTCTGGGCACTCGGGTCGACAGCCACCTCACCTTCGACCACCACATTGCCACTGTGGTCAGAAAGTCCTATGTGGCACATTTTATAACCAAAGGTTTCGCATCCAGGAAGAAAGAGATCATTCCTCTCTACTCCTCCCTCATTAGACCAATCATCGAATATATAATGCCTTGTTTGGCATGTACCTGACCAGACACCTACTACAGCTGGAGAGGCCACAAAAGTACCTCACAAAAATTATCCTAGGCCTTAAACACATGTCCTACATGGAGAGACTCGGGAAACTTCAGCTGTTTTCAGTCTCTTATCGCCTACTTAGAGGTGTTCTCTGCTTGACTTACAAAGTCATGTCTGACCCAACCCTACTTGAAATGCTACACCTAAAGAAATCCCATCAGGTCCCATTACCACAATTAACAGAACATGCTGGAGAGAGAGATTAATTTCCCAAAGACTATCCATACTCTGGAATAAGCTTCCCATTCATGTCAAGCAGAGCACCTCGCTGGCTCTGTCCAAGAGAAATCTTGACGAGTTTATAGGTAACAGAAAGTTCACTCCAGGGATCATTCCAGTTGCCCTACAGGATAGGGGCACTGTGAACTAACATTGGGTGGCATGGTGCCTAGACAATTTTTTTTGGGCTAGGCCTGTAAAGGCCCCAGGGCCATTGGCGCAGTACACACCTATGAACCTATGGCTCGGTAAAGTACAGTTGTGTAAAATCTTAACATAACAGTAGATGCCCTTCTCTTCACTGCTGCAGTATTCTTAACAGAAGGTATTTCCTGCCATGGTAGCTCAACATCTGTCAGTGTACCAAAGCCTTCGGATTTTATATGTACCATACGTCCTACATATGCTCGCTGCACAAATCTTAAGGCATAAATGTGATGTACAGACACAATTACCCAGAATTGAATTTCCCCAGGAGGGAAGGCATCCTTCTAAGGACAAAGGAGCACATGGACATCCTGAAGAAAAAATATACAGGGAAAAGAGAGAGTTAACCCCTCCGCCACAAAGGCACCCAAATAGAGGACCTAAAAGAATAAGGGAAGGAGGGAGGGACTCGGTACTGCACAGTGAAGAGAAGGACATCTGCTGTTATGGTAAAATTTTACACAGCTGTACTACATCCTTCCATATCTCTGCAGTATTCTTAACAGAAGGGAGAGTACAAAACCTTGGGAAGCTGATGGAGGAGAAAGGCTGAGATGAGCTCTCAACAAAACCATGCAGGATGGCCTTAGCAAAACCAGCCATTACCCCAGAAACAACATCTAACTTATAATGTTTAGTAAAACTATGAACAGACGCTCAAGTAGCAGCCTGAAGGGTGGAATTGGTGTCCTAACCCTTCAAGAAAGCACCTGAGTAGGCAACTGCCATGATGGCATGTACCTTTACAGAGGTAGAAAGTAATTTTTCATGAAACAAATAACAAAAGGAAATTGTCTTAGAAATCCAAAAGGAGTTGGTTTGCTTAGAGACACCTAAACCCAATGTCCTGAGATAAAAGAAACAAAAAGCTGCTCAGAATTGTGAACATCCTTTAGTTTTATCTAAATAATACCAGAGCTGTCTGTGTAAATCCAAGGTCTGAAGAATCTTCTTACAAATTGTGGGGAAGGAAAACCGGAAGGAAGCTGATTTGGGAGATTAAGGGACAGCTTAATTTACCACCTTGTACATAAAAGAAGGATTGGTCTGAAGAGGCACCATGTCTCTATGAAAATGACAAAAGGAGGAACAGCCATAAGGGCCTGGACCTCTGAGACCTTTTTTGGCTGAAGTAAGGGCCAACAACAAGACAGCCTTCCAAGTGCAGTGTTGCAGGGAACCTGAATCTACAGGCTCAAAGGGAGTCCTTGTCAGTTTTTCCAAAACAAAATTAAGGTCCCACGAGGGAGGAATAGGCTTTATTGGGGGGTCTGATATGTAAGACACTGTCAAGGAATTTTGACTTCAAAACAAGCAACCAAAGGAGGATTCAAGGGCAGACCGGCAGAAATTGCTGTCAAAACGGTCTTGACTGAAAAATAGGCCAAGCCAGCCTGGGGCAACTCACACAGATGAGAGAGAACTAAAGGGACTCCCCTCTAGAGAAGGATCCTGGTGATGAGAGGCACCAAACAGAAAATCTCTTGCACTTGGACAAATATTTTTTGGTATTGGGTTTTATGGATTCCTGTAAAATCTGAAGCACATCCTCAGAAAAGGGTGCCTAAAGAGGATCAAATCCCTATAGCCCACAAAGTCACTTGAAGAGTAGCAAATTATGATGGATAAGAGAGCCCTTGTCTTGTGAGACTAGGCCCACCTGGTGAGGTAACTTGTGGTGAATGCCATTTTCCAGCTGGAACAAACAGGGGAACCAGTGTGTCTGAGCCAAAAGTGAGGCACTAACAAGATTTTTGTGGAGTCTTGTAGGACCCCAGACAGCAGAGAAAGGGGAGGTAAAGCATGCAAAACATATCCCTGTATGGAAAGGATAGGGTGACCACCTTCTAAGTCAGGGGACGTGATGCTCTTATACAGACAACAGTAAGTTGCCTGTTGAGCAAAATAGTACTTGAGGAATACCCAACTGAGTCACTTAATAGTTGATAGCTAAATCGTAGGCCTGAAGAGCTAATCTGCAAAGAAGATGAGACTTTGTGCCCTCTGTTTTACATACCATATCATGGTGATGGTGGTGTCTGAAAAACTTCAGATGGCCAGGAAGAAACATGGTGTGAAGTGTGTTTGATATGGTTTGACTTCTGGTGAGGGGACCAGAGACCTTAAACTTACTTAAGGCTGCAAGAAGCCCCCCATCCCAGGTCTGAGCAATTTGTGAACAACTCTTCAGAAGGAATCAGAGCCTGAAAGGGCAGACCTAGATTGAGAGCAAGCTGCTGAATCCAAAACTGGAGTTCAGGCTTGAGACAAGGAAGGAGAGAGAGACAGAATTCCAGAGGATGGCAATGTTGAAACCAAACCGACTTCAGGTACCATTGAAACTTCTTATGCGGTGTGGCGAGAGTAAGCATGGGGATTGTGGAAGCCATGAACCCCACATCATGAAGACATTTTCTGATTGAGATAGAGCATGGGAAAGAAGAGACTAGAAGAAAATTGTCAAGGACAAGACCTTTGCATCTAGAAGGGAAGCCAGCATTGGAATGGTCCGAATCTTGCAGTCAAGAAATGTGAGTTTATGAGGGTGTGAGGACAGATTTCTTGAGGTTGATATTGAACCTCAAGCACTGCAGGAGAAAAATGGTGAAATGGATGTCCTGTAAGAAGCTGCTGGGAAAAGGAGCTAGAATCAGCAGGTCATCCAGATAGGGGAAAATCTGAATGAATGCCTTTAAGCCGGAAAATCTGAATGAATGCTTTTTGCAGGCTTAAAGGCAATCTCAGAAGTGAAGCATTTGGTGAATAACCTTTGGGCAGTATGGAGGTCATAGGGCAAACAGAACTGAAAATGAGAGAAAAAAAAACAGGGAATTGTAAATATATCCTGACTAGAGGGTGAGTGAGAATATAGAAATATACATCGTTGAGATCAAGACAGACCAAAAAAGCTTGAGGGAGCAACAGAGGAAACAGTGTTTGAAAAGATGGCATCTGGAAAAGAGGCACCTTGGGAAAGGTTTTGAGAAAAAGAAAGAGAAATCCAGAATAGGTCTCCAAGTGGCCTCTTTTCAAGGACCTAAGAACATCCTAGAGTAAAAGCCCCTTCCCAGTTGGAAGGGGGGGAACCAGCTGAATGGTTCCCTGGTCCAGGAGGGACAGACAGCGCTTTGGAAAATGGGAAAGTTGATCCACAGGAGGCTGAAGATTGCTTGAGACAGAAGGGAGAGATTTCCACACCATTAACTAGTTCTGACAGGTAAGGGACAGAACTCAAGAGTCTGAGATAATGGTAATCAGTTGCCAATTTGGAAAGAATAGGGAAAGCCTGAGGGACAAGGAGACGTAGTTGAGGGGAACTTGGACAAAATGTAATTTTCATCATAGGATGATACTAGGATATTGGCCTGGAAGTCCTTATAAGCCTAGCCAAGACTTTTGCCCATGTTCCCTCAAAGTCAGCACTTGTATCCCCTGTCCAGCAGAGACACAGATGGAATCCTAGGGGTGTGTTTTCTATTTCCCATCCAGTTGTCCAGGTTCCACTTAAAGAGGGCTAGAGAGGTACCCTGCTTGACATGGAGAGGGAGTCAGTTCCACAGATGGGAGAGTCTTTGGGACACACATCTATCCCTCCAACAAGTTCTATTAATGTCACAGACCAGGTTAAGGCCTTGCATGTGAGTTGTTCGAGTGGAGTGTGTCTTATGAATATGCAGCAACTCCATCAAGGCTGGGTTTGAGATGGCCTTGTATGCCAAGCATAGGTCACCTCTGAGCAGTTTGTATGAGATTGAGTAGAGGGATAGGCTAAAAGCCCTATCTGTATAGGATCGGTGTTTGAGACCCTGGATTTTCCTGGTCAGGAACCTCTGTGGTCTTTACATCTGCTGCATGTGCTTGGCAAGGTACATGCCAAAGGGGGCATTGTACTCGATAACCGGTCTGATAAGGGAGGAGTACAGGGATGTTATGACATCCTTGTTCCTGGCTGAAATGCCTTTATTTATGAAGTGGGCCATGTAGAAAGTCTTCCGTACAGTGGAGGCAACATGGTGGTCAAAAGTGATGTTGCTATCAACCTGGGTGCCCAAGTTCTGCACAACTGATTGCGTGCTTAGTACGTTGTTATTAATTTGGTAATTAGTGGGGATGCCATTTTCCCCAAAGGGGATAAGGATGCATTTCTTGGCATTCAGTTTGAGGTCATGCTTCTGGCACCAGTCATTAGTATGGGTAAGGCCCTCTTGGAAGATGTTTGCATCACTAGGGGAATTTAAGACAGTGCCCAGCTTGCAGTCATCTGCAGACTTGGTCAGCCACACACCACTGGTTTTGGCTTGCCGCTCAGAAAAGTATATCCCAAACAGTGGAGGCCCAAGACCAATCCTTGGGGTACACCGCTTGTTACAGGTTTGGTACTAGAGGTGGCTTCCCCTACTTTGAGTGGGTTCTATCAGTGAGCCATTTAACTACCCATCTGGTAACGTACAGTTTGATGCCTAGCTCAGAGAGTATCATTTATGCCTGAGTGGGGAATAGTATCAAAGGCTTTGGCTAGGTCAAGGTAGGCGGTGTGCACCTTCTTCCCCTCGTCCATAACTTTGGTGACTGTTTCGAAGAAGTCAACCAAGTTTAACAGGCATGCTGTCCCTTTAACAAAACCAAACTGTGTGGGGTCAAGTGTTTGGAGGTTGCCAATGTCCTTGTTTATAAGGTCCATGATGATGCATTCCATGGCCTTGCAGATCAGGCTAGTTAGGCTGATGGGCCTATAATTGCACCATCTTTGTGTAGAGGGATGACCGTGGCTGTCCTCTATTCAGCTGGGATGAAGCCGGTGCTCAGGCTTTGGTTGAATAGGGTGTCTAATGGAGCTGATGCCCATGCCTGATATCATGTAGGATACGGGTCTGTATTATGGAGTCAGAACGCCGTAACATGGCACACCTCAACACAGGCAA
Source organism: Protopterus annectens (assembly GCF_019279795.1). Taxonomy (NCBI): domain Eukaryota; kingdom Metazoa; phylum Chordata; order Ceratodontiformes; family Protopteridae; genus Protopterus; species Protopterus annectens. The sequence goes on along the minus strand of NC_056747.1, from coordinate 438,166,246 downwards.
TTATTCAGTGAAAATCATTTCCGAGATTTGCTGAATATTTCAAGAGCAATGATGTAGCTGGCCAACTACACAATTTTGCCCTTTTTTCCACTGCAGTGTGCTCTTGGAGTTGTGTGGGGCAGCACAGTCCCCCCACATGGGTGGGTTTGGTTTAGGTAGATTTAGTTCCATTGGGTTGGGGGCAAGTATTTATTTGTCCTTTGAAGTATTCACCGAATCATGGAAGTGCATTTTACTGAATACTTGCCGGTGTTGACATGTTTGATGTTCCGTTTCAAAGTCCTAGTATAGACCCATAGGATACAGCCAGGGATGTCATCAGTTCCCATGGAGACTGTATTTTTTGCCTTTGAGAGGGCATTAAAGACCTGCTCCCTGGTGATGAGGGGAGGAGGGGTTGCCTGTCTGCCAGCAGGTAGCTTGTATCTATGGCATTTGTGTTGTTGTTGTCTTTCGGCTTTTCCCTGTTAGGGGTCGCCACAGCGGAACTCCGGTCCACTAATGATTGGCAGTAGATATTCACGGTGCCGAGTTGCCAGCTCAGTGCCCAACCTTCAATGAAGGCACGCCCATTCACGCATGTCTTTCAGAACGCCAGTCGACCCGCGAGGAGGTCATGCAGACTCCACACAGAAGGCACTCCCCACACACTAGCTGAGAATCAAACGGGAGAACCTCTTTCTGTGATGCAACAATGCTACCGCTGCATCACCGCGGCTATCTATGGCATTTGTGTATGTGGTGTTATTGACCACCAGTTCAGAGCAGATTTGGGTGTTACCATTGAGATTGCAGACATATGTGAAAAAGGCCTTGTTATTATCCTTAGTGGATGTGGCTAGTTTGGACTTGGTTAGCCTTAGAGGATTTCACCAGTGACCTTATTTGCTTGTTCAGACAAAGGAGAAATTGCTTCCATTTTGCCACCAGCTCCTTCTTGGTCATGAACAGCGACCCCCCCCCCCTTTGTTATACAGTTTGTTTGTTTATTGCTGCTGTCCACCAGACAGGTTTGCTTTTCCTTGAGGAAGATGATTTGGTCCTGTCGGGTATTGCTGAGTCCAAACAGCTATGTAGGTGCTCATATAGTTTTTTGGTGTAGGCTTGGACATTTGTGCTAGTTCCAGCTGAAGGGATGGTGGTTGTGAAGCTACTTATACCTCCTCTGAGGAGATTGTAGTCCGCTTTGAATTAGTTTCTTCAGTTGATCCTGACGGGGAGTGGGTCAGAGGAGATGGTGACTTCAAAACTGATCGCTCTGTGGCCGGATCTTACCAAGGATGATGACACTGTAGGGGTGCTACAGTGGCTACTCATGTTGGTTAGGATCAAGTCCAGGATATTTTCACCTCTTGTAGGGGTGTCGACCAGCTGATCCAATGCATTGGCATTGACAAAGTTGAGGAATCTCTGGGCGTTCATGTTTGGGCTAGAATAGGTCTTCAACTCTATGGTTGGGTAGTTAATGTCACCCAGGATCAGGGGTACAGGGTTGAATCTTGATGGATTCAAGTAAGTCCAGATAGGTGGAGTGGATGTCTTGAGCCATGGTTGGGGATCTGTAGCTAGCTATGATTTTAATATGTGCTTTGTCAACAGTTAACTGCACTTAAAGTGCCTCCTGTGTGTCATACAGTTTGACCAGCCTGGAGGTGTGTATGTCTTTGTTAAATATTGAAGCTCCACCTCCTTTGGTTTTGTAGCCCTCCGTTTGGAGTCTGAAAGTACGGTAGGATGAGTGACCTGGTAAGGGTGGGGTGCTCTCCATAGCTATGAATCCGGTTTCAGTGACTGCACAAATGCCAGCGTCCTCAAGGGCAAGATATGCTTGCAGTGAGTGTAGTTTCATGCTAAGACTTCTACCATTTAGCAGCATGACCTTTAAATTTCATTGAGAAGAATTTTCATGCTATTAATTTTATGCTCATGATTTTGCCTAAAAAAGGCACTCTGGGGGAGACGAGCACCTTTGCCTGAAGCTGAAGGGAGACAGATGAAGGCCATTTCTGGCAAAACATCGTGGTCTGCTAGTCATGTTCCTCCCAGGGTGTCGGGTACTGGATCCCCTTGGAATGACACCAGAAACTAAACCAGTTGTTAAAGTCAATCATTTTCTGTTTGTATTGAGGCATCATTCTGGGTGATGGTAGGATGCTGCTTAAGGCTAGGGACATACCTGCCTGGGACACACATTCAGCGAGCTCAGTCATGTCTCTCTTCATATAGTCCAGAGAGGTACATCTCGTGTCATTCACACCAACATGGACTGCAGCAGAGTCATAACAGTACCTGTTGTTAAAGAGACTTGAGTGTATGCATGACATGATGGATTCTAGCACCTGACAAGCAACGTACTGTGACTTTCTCCTTGTCTAGCCTGGTGAGGGTCACATCTATGTGTCTCATAATAGTCTCCTGTGACTAGTATATTGGGTTTGTGGCTGGGCTTTAGAGGCTGTGAGACACAGATGTGTATCGTATGCTTGGTGCTGTGGGTTGTGATGTTCGTGTGTGTTGTATGTTTTTGTTGAGAACCCCCACATATGTAGGAGTGTGTTGTACAGATGTGGGCGGTATTCGAGGTGTGGTGTTCATAGTGTCTGTGCAGACAGCCTTCTCAGTGCCAGATGTACTGGCTTGTGGCTGAGACAGCAAGGATTCTAGGTTCTTTATGTGATTGCATCTCTCATATATTCTGTTCCTAGGTGGTGGTAGTAGAGGGTCGTCTGTGTACATAAGGCAGTTGCTACACTGTCTCAGGATGCCCGTATCAACCAGACTAGCAGGAAAAAACATAGGAAATTGTCCATCCATGGTTATCAGAATCTGTGGAAGAGAGGTCAGGGATAGTAGAGTGGGTACTATCTGAGGAGAGTACCTGTAGGTGTGAGTAGGGCTGGATAAAGTCAATACAGTAGCTGCAGGCGAGGGCCTCACTTACACGGGAGTGCTGGTAAGGAAAAAAATGCAACTGCGATACCTCGCAAAGGGTTAAAACGGCACAGCGGCAGTGCGCAAAGGATAAACAAGCACAAACCCATGCAAATGCTGGGTTTAAATACCACAAAAATTAAAGTAAATTGGTCAATTCCAATGTTTCTAATCAACCCTTGTCCCTGAGCTGTTAGCTCAACACCGTATGCCAGACCAGTTCTAACCAGTTCACTTACTCCCACGAAGTGCAGGCAGGCCCTAGCCAACACAAGGTGGTGTAGCAGGAAACGCCAGAATCGCACACACAGATCTGGATACAACAAAACATGTAACCAGACTATGCTAAAGATATTTAAACTCTATTTAAATCGATCTAACACAGGAGAACAGATACACACTTGAATATAACAGTAGCAAACATTTAAACAAATTTAACCAATAAAAAAAGCTCAAACCTGAGCCCTGGTCCAGCAGTCTTCAATCAGACCATTTCTAACTGCACACTCCTGCCACAGGGGTGCAGGGGAACCCACTCCAAAAACCAATGGCCTGGACTAGTGCTCAAGTTACACAAACAACGCTAGATTTAGCTGTTCTGAATCTAGTCTGTGCTACAGCAAACAAGGGACACCAATTTCAGAAAGAAACAATTCAAATAAGCAGGCACAATAAGCCTTCAACCAGCAATTCCCAGCTCAGAAGGGCAGAATATATCCTGCCCTCCCACAAGAGTGCAGACCACAAACCTTCTTAATGTAAAATAACTGGCCTGAAGCCCAAGTGCCTAAACCAGAACTAAAACGCTTTTAGAATAACAGACACCAAGCTTTCAACCAGTAATTCCCAACTTAGAAGGATGTAAGCCACCGCTCCTGCCACAAGAGTGTAGACCACAAACCTTTTTAATGTAAAACAACTAGCCCACAGCCCAAGTGCTTAAACCAAAAGGTTTAGAATAGCAGTTACAGTTTAAACAGGATACTAACAAGCAGTGATAAATGCAGCATAATAAATGCAATTGAGTACTTTTAAGAACAAGCAGCAAAAGCAAAATAAAGTATGACAAAACACAAATACAGTAAAAGCAGATGAATAAAATGCATTTTTTAAGTGGGAAGTGACTAAACACGATGATTCAAGGTTGAGAAAATAAGGTGTGGCCAGAAGGCCCTCCCCTCTCAAATGATCTCTCTCTACTCAGTAGAATAAGCTGATGGGACTGGGAGGAGTGTCCAAAATTAGATTTGTAGTAGGGGCGAGCAACTCAAAAGTCACCAAATATAAGAACACAACAAGGACTGGGTGGGAGGGGGAACTCTTACAACTCCAACAGAACAGAAAACTTAAAACAAATGCAATGCTAGAATAAGATACAAAATAGAAGTGATCAAACCTTAAGTAAAGAGCTTCAAATCAAAATTAAATGCAGAGATGAGTGATATCCAGAGCAGTGCAGACCACACAAACACTTTGGTTAACTACAGATAGATTTGTTCTGAAAGTAAAGCATCTAAGCAAAGCATCTAAGCAGGAGGAGTCTGACAAGACATATCAGGAGGAACTCTTCTGAATCCCTTTTTGCCTTTAGCGGACTGATCCGGCTGCCTGTCAACAAATGCAGACTTGGAAGGATAATTCCTCAGGAAGTTGGGGATAGGAGACAGAAAAATATGCTTAAGATCCTGCATAGCCTTGTTGTTATCCTGAAAGAATTTAAGCTAGCAGCAGCAGTCCCAAAGAGATTTCTGTTATCTTGAGGGGCATCCAGCGGCTTGGCTTTAATGTCGTCTGGACCAATAATACTGCTTCATAACAGACCTGAAGGTGGCAGCCCTAGAAGAGGCATCAACAGCATAATAGCTACATTTAATGGAGTGGTGAGTAATTAGAGAAGTGGCCCCAATCATGGAGAGCACAGAAACCTTACCCTCAAAATTAGGGAGGTCAGAAACAACCGTAGAACCCTGAGTCAAGAGGGTCAAAACATCCCTGGTCATATGGGTTTTGTAATTGATGGCACAAAAAGCCAAAGTAGTAGCAGTTTGCACATTTTTATCTATTCTCTTCATAGCCCTACAATTCTTATCTGAAGGAAGGAGCTTGGAAGAGGGCATGAACTTAGAAGGGTCTGTATTACGTTATCGAAAAGCCATTGTATCGAATGGCCTTTCATCGCCCTGTAAAAGTTGAACACTAATAATAGTGAACACCCAAATGAGCGATTTCTTTCCCTGGGAAAGAAATCGCTAGCCCTACCACGAACTACACACTACTTTAAACATTACAAAGTGGAGGACTTCACCTCCACCAATGTGGGCCCACACTCCCCTTACTAAATATACCAACTCCAAGATCGCACAATAGTGGGGGAAAGGGCAAACTCACAAGGATGGCCAAGCGGTTTCTTTCTCAGGGAAAGAAATCGCTCATTTGGGTGTTCGCTGTTATTAGCGTTCGACTTTTATGGGTTGATGTAATGGGTTTTCGATAATATAGACCCAGCTTAGAAGGCTTGTTCAGCACAGACTGCCACCACAGAAGGGTCAACTGAGGGACACTTACATACTTGCAGTCATCTGGCACCTTGTAGAACTCCTCTATTTTCTTAGGGGCAGGTGACTGTGAATCATGAACCACTGAGGCAGAAAAGGTGTCTAGAAGAGCTGCTAAGACAGAAAGAACAGCAAAAGGTTTAGCTGTTAACATCTGCAGCACGTCATAGTACCTTTTGTTGAACCTCAGAAATTTGGGAAGAGTCCTATTTGAAATACTCCTTCATCCAAGAGACTGTGTCCCCAAAAGGTAATTCCTATAAGGAGACTCTCTAGTCAGGGCAATCTCCTTCTCAGACCCATAATCCAGGGCAGAAGGAATTGAGAAAACTAAGCAATTGAATAAGCCTTGAGTAAAGTCTTGTCATACCTGCTCAGGATCCTGAGAATCAGCAGAGGTGTTCTTGGATATCGTTCTGTATCACTGTTGCAGTATTCTTGACTATGGGGATCTCCTGTCCAAGGCTGCCTGACATTCAGCAAGTATACCAAAGCCTTATGATCTTGTATGTGCTGTACGTCACACATACGCTCCCCACACAGGACATAGGAAGTAAAAGTGACATATGGCTGCAGTTACCCAGAACTTCTTTGCTGCCAGTCCGAACACCATTATTGCTCATTGCTTCAAACTCCTTATTGCTGTGTGAAATACCTGTCCATCACATGTGTGCCCAGTTGAGGTTGTGTTTTTGTTTTTCTTTTCTTTCCTCTTGTATTTATTTTGCTTACTTACAGTTCATGTCATCCAAGAAGAGAAAATTTCAGTGTTTGAGGTATATTTCCCATAACCATCATCATAAAGGGTGTCTCTCTTGTTTGCCTGCTTCCCACAACCATACTCCTTGTAGTATCTGTAAGGCATTTCTGCCTAAGATACACAGAAGCTATTTGCCTTCTCTGGCCACTTATCTTGAAAACCAGTGGGTTAAACATTTAGCCCAGAGTGAAATGGTGGAACCTCATAACCCCGAGATATTCAAGTTAGGTAGGAAGAAGTCTTGGTCAGATTCTTTAGCTGTCCAGCTGCCACCAGATATTCCTCTAGAAGAGAGGAATATATCTGTATGCCAGTCATTATCCATATTGAATTCCTCTGCCAGCATAGGACCATCTTTCTGCACGTCCGCTGAGGCTTTGTAGGCATCTGCTGCAGACTTTGAGGGGGAACCATGGATTGATTTGTCTCTGAGGGTCCTAGAGAGATTCCGCAGATATTTGTCAGGGAGGAGGTTCTGGGTAGTCTTACTGAATCTTATTAAGGGTCAGAACCTTCAGTATTTATTAGGGCTGATGTCCCTTCCAATAAGTGACAGAAGATAAAATATGTTTCAGTACGTCCTTAGGATCCTCAAAGGGACTGGCAAGAGTTTACTTTGATCTTGTTTTCAGCGTTGATGACCCTGAAGCTCCTCCTTGGACCTCTACCTCTTCAAAATGGCCTAGGGAAACAGATTCCTTGCATGAGGATTCAGAGTCTGATGAGGGATTCTTGTCCTACAGTCTCAGATGCCTTCACCTTTGGCTTATGATTCTGGTGAGGAGGAATGTATTAGTCCGAGTCTCATTTTGAGGAATTGTCCTTTGGGGGGCAGAATTGCCAGACTGATGGAATACTTTTAAGTGGGATTTTCAAGAGTCTGACATTTAGAGGACATATTATGAGTTTAAGGTGGATACTCTGAAACAATCTGCTGTTCCTTCTGTGTTGGCTGCCTTGTTAGTCCCTTTCGTTGCTGATTCAAACTTTTCTGATTCTCAGCTTCCTGCTCTTAAGTGATCTTCTGTAAGGTTACTGAAGATTGTCAGTTTTTCTTTTTGTTGTCCTGCTGATCTTGCTGTAGGGTCAGTCTATTCTGACAAACCTTCCAAGCTCTTGCCCTCCTCCAAACGTCAGCCTTCTGATAAGGGTATTAGGGCATTGGAGAGGATTGTTAAGGTTTACACTGATTTTATTTTGACCTTTACGGCTATTAATTACCAGACCCACATGACCAGATATGCTCTGGCCTTGATTGCTCAGGCTTGTCAGGTTATTTCTGACCTGTCTGATTCTGAAGACAAATATTTTGCCTTATCCATTTTAGGTTCCACTTCGCAAGCGGCTAGCCACTTGTACAAGTGTAGCTACGATGACATGGCTGATGCCTCTTCCAGTGATGCGGCTTTTGGGTCTCATGAGGCGTTACTCCTAACTTCATCTCCAGTCTTTGCCTGATAGCATTATGACCAAGCTTTTTTATACTCCTTTGGATAATACACATATTTGTCTCTCTAAGAGAATGGCAAAGCCTTGCAAGACCTGAAACCTATTTTTGTCTTTCCTGTCCATATGTTCCACAGGAATTATCCTTATTCATCTACTTTTGTCCACAGGCAATCCTGCCAGGCCTCCAAGGGTAGGAAGCATGATAGGCGAGCCTCATCAGACTTCTCTGGCGCAGAAGCCTTCTTTATCTGATAAACCTGCTTCTGTTTGACAGTTTGAACCCCCTTCCCTTAGACCAGGTTCCTTTGTCCCTTCAGCTTTCTATTTGTCTTTAAAATTGGGTTCTCATCACACCATTACTAAGATTTATTAGTCTTCTGTGGCCCAGAAGCCTTCTTTATCTGATAAGTCTGCTTCTGTTTGACAATTTGACCCCCCTTTCCTCAGACCAGGTTAATTTGTCTCTTCAGCTTTCTATTTGTCTTCAAAATTGGCTTATCACTTCACATTCTTGGGATCTTTCTATCATCCATCAGGGTTACTTCATACTATGGAAGGCTCTCCCTCTTTTTTCAGGAATTCCTCAACATTCTCATTTCCCAGATGTCCTAGGGTTCCTGGTGAATCAAGGAACCATTCAAACATTTCCCCTTTCCCAAGTGGGAAAGGGTTTTTATTCCAAGGATATTCCCGGTTCATAGAAAGGAGGGCACTTGGAGACCTATTCTGGATCTCTCCCTGCTCAACACCCTTCTCAAGGTCCCCTCTTTTTGGATGCCTACTCTTCAAACCATGTTTCTTCTTTTACTAACCCAGGCTTTTTTCTTGTCTTTGGATGTAAAGGATGCTTACCTTCATATCCCTATTCACCTTCTTTTAAAGGAACTTTTTACATTTCTTTGTTTCTTCTTTTCATTTTCAGTTCTTTGCTTTTACCTTTGGACTCTGTACTGCCCCAAGGGTATTCACAAAATGCCTAGCTCATATAGGAGTGCTTTCTGCAGGCTCCAAGGCATTCCGATTTTTCCTTATCTAGACAACCTGTTGCTTTAGCCACTTTCTCCCAGTCCCCTGTTACAGGATCTGGAGTTCACCATCCCCCTTTCAAACTCTGGGGTTCACTATAGACTTTGAAAACTCAGTCCTGACTCCCTGTCAGGATCATGTGTATCTGGGATGCAGGATTCAGACAGTGCCAGTGTTGACCTCTCTTCCATCTCCAACAGCTTTACTATTGACAGTCTTCTTTCTCTGAATGCCATTCCAACCAGAGAGTTTCTTCTGGCCCTGGCATTCATGACCTCTTCTATTCCAGTGCTCCCTCTTGTCAGACTACATATGCAGAATCTTCAGTGGTACCCCAACTTGATTTGGCTGCAGCATTACCACTTTCTGGATTTGTGTACCTCACCTTCCTTGTCTAAAGAAGGAATTGGAGTGCTGGATTCAACAGATTGATCTCATCCCTGGCCTGCCCTTTCATCCAGCACTCCATTCTCAACAACTGTTCAATTCCTCAGACTTGGGGTGTGAGGGCTTCCTGTGGTCACCTGAAAGTTTAGGGTCTTTAGCCCCCCATCAGAAGTCAGACCATATAAACTTCAAATAGATGAGAACTCTGATTCTGGCTCTTCATGCTTTTCACCCCATGTTTTCTACATGCCCCTTGAAAGTGTACACAGATAACATGGTAGGTCAACAAGCAGGGAGACACAAAATCTTACCTACTTTCTCTTTTTAATTTCTCCAGGGCTTTGGGGTTTCTAATACCCTGGCAGGAATGGACACCATTCTTAAGTCAAAGTACAATAAAAGTTCATGAAATTAGTATTGTTTCAGTCTTTGACGTTAGGCAAAAGTGCTCTTCGCAGCACCCACAATGTGCCCAGCAATGACTCCTCCTGCAGTGCATATGGAATTAGTATTGGTAACATATTTAAGTACGATTGTAAACTTTTTTTTTTTTTTTATGACACCCATTGCTCCTACTAATACTGGAACTCTGTGTATCTTTCTCCCACATTGCCCTCGTTTTCTGCCTGCAAATCCTGGTATTTTATGACTTTTTGCCTCTCTGTACATGAGACACTGTAGTTGCTGGGGTTAACAATTTCAATAATCAATGCTACTTTTGTCTTCTTTTCATGGACTACTATATCTGGTTTTCTTGCATCTATTGTTTGAACTGTTGGTAATGGGTGATCCCATGTGATGTAAACATCATTTTCTGTGATGCTTTGTGGTACGTTTCCAGTGTTTTTCAGCCACTTCAGTACCATAATGTTTGCACAATCCCCAATGCAAAAATCTAGCCACATTATTATGCCTTTTAGCGTACAGTCGTCCTGCCATTACTATATTGCAACCAGCTACAAAATACTTGAATGTTTCCAGTTCTGTTTTACAAAATCTACAAGTCTTCATTCATTCATGACAGTTGGGTTTTAGTTCCATCCTTGGAATCGACTCTGCCTTTCTGACAAGCTTGCATCAGCCGGAAACTCTCGAGCTAAGGCTACCCATAGTGCCTCTCTTCCCTTCAGATCTCGTTTGCCACGTAGAGTTTCAAGAAGCGTCAGGCTGTAAATGGCGGTTGATTACTGTTGTGTTTTCCCCTAGGAATGGCTGAGAAAAAAGGCACAACTGGATTCAAACAGTGTAACAGATGTGGCTGGAAGATGCCCAACTCCGATGGGCATCTTTCCTGCGTTTATTTTTTGGGGGTTCCCCACTTAGAAATCCAGCCTCCGTGTGGCCTCTGTAAGGGTTTTAGTGCCCGGACCCTTGCAGAGTGTCAAAATAAGTTGATCCTAAAAAGGGCCATTAAAAATCCCCTTTTCAGAGGCTTTGTCGCAGTTGGAGGTGTCAAAACCTCCTAGGAAAGAAGCAAAAAAGAGGAGCCATTCGGTTCCAGCCTCTCCACATTCCCAGGAACCAAAATCATCTAAAGGCCGGGTTTCCATGGAACCAAGGTCAAAATAATTGAATCTGTATCGACAGCTGTCTCTGCACAGGAGCCTTTGACTCCTTCCGTGGAGCCATCTACCTTCACGGAACCAACTAAACTTACTACGGTCCAACCCCTTCCACGGTACCTCAGACCCTCTCCTCACGAATAATAGTTTCTCCCATTAAACTATTCACCTTCCCCCAGCACAACCTTCTGGTCATTTAACCACAGTACCGAAGGTCGAAACCCTAGCCAGGACTCCATATTCCCCATCCATTGACCCCGTTGTTGGTCAACAGCTCAGTCCATTTATTGACCGTCCAGAATCTCCCTCTGGGATGTCCATTCGTTCCACCAGGAGCCTTTCAGAGCTTGATCTTGTTAGACTGGTGGACCAGCTGTTGGTGGCCAGAGGTATTACAACTCCATCTAGGACCTCTCTCCCACCTGGAGCTGAGGTTTTTTTCTTATCTCTCTCCTTCGTCCTCTCTGCAGGATTTGGAGCCCTCGACACTGACGCCCATCCCGGTGCCAACTTCTTCGGTACTGATGGTAGATCTCACCGTGGTCCTGGAACCCGCTCTGTGGACCTCGGCCCAGTCAGAGCCAACCCACCCTGCCAGCTCCGGAATCCCTAGTACAGCACCAATTTTTTCCACTGCACCAGCTATGGTTCCGGTGTCTTTGACGGCTTGGAGTCCTCTTGTGGCTCCTTCGAGCGGGGTGTGACCCCAGTTCCGAAGTTGTCTTTCTTGGTTCTGGGCTCCCATCCCTCTTCAGGTGGGCCTGCCTTTCAAATTATGGAGAGAGCACTTGCCACAGCAGGCTCACAGTTGGCACCCTCCACATCGGAATGCCATATTTATTTGTCCTCTGGCTTGCAGCTGTCACAGTCTACTACATTGGGGCAGCAGGCACGGAAGCAGCAAGACACCCTACCGCAGGGTACCCTCTCTTCAGAGTCCCCCGCTGATGAGACACCCCATAAGAGATTGGTGCAAGAGGATGCACGTTGATTCTCCAGAAGAATCTCTCATCGGGGATACAGATTACGATGAAGGGGAAGGGATCCCACAGTCGCCTCCTGAAGATGTCTCCTTTGGAGACCTACTAGAAATCTTAAAACAGAGGGGAGAATGGGAGCCCACCAACCCTTTCTCTGAGGAATTTGTCTTCTTGCAGGCTTTCTGTGCCTGACCTTCTACTTCTTGGGTGATCCTGCCTGCAGATGAGTTAGTCAGGCTCATCAGGCAGCGTACTTGGAAGGCCACTGACACCATTGAGCCAATCCCATGGAGACCTGACAAAATACCCCCCCCCCCCAAGAGAATCAACCCCACTTGGTCCAAGGGTTTAGCGGTAGATACTTTAATTGCTGGAACCTGTCTTCTGAGAGACTGCCTTCCAATCCATTTGCAAATATACAAGCTGAGTATATTTTTTTGGTTTTAGAGTTTGTAATGTTAATTGTTGCTTATATCTCTGTTGAAACTGTCCCACCCACCCTCAATTTGGTGGCTTTTGCAGTTGCCCGCCCCACTGCAGATTTGATCTGGGACACTTCCCCCAGTCCCATCTCTTTACCACATTCTACCTAATAGTCTTTCTGCACTTGCTTTTAGTCCTTTTTAATTTAATTGCATTTTTTAAACTGTGTTTGGTCTAATTACTACATACTCAAGTGTGCTAGCTTAAAAAACTGTAAGCCTGTTTCCTACCTTTCCTGTAGCTAGTGTTCCAGATACAGACTTGCTGTATCCAGGACTGTATGTAAGCCTCTGAGCCCCCCCAAGCCTTTCTGTGTTTGAAGGAAGCCTTCTAGCTTATCAGTGGGCATGGTATAAGTAACCTGTCTACCACATAAGGAGTGGTTCTGGCCCAGAAATTGTAGTAGTTGGCCGTTTGGGCAATCTCTTCCATCTCTCTCAACTTTCTGATTTGAAAGCCTGCATTTGCACTTGATGTTCTTCATCTCACATTGCTGCAGTCCTTACACTTGGGTAGTCCGCTGTCCTCGGTCGGCCCGAATATCAAAGTATTAGGCTGACGTCGGTCAAGGTGCTTAAGACTGACATCAGGACGTCAGGGTACAAATGCGCATGACCGACGTCATATCCTCAGTCTTTTTTGCCGCATGGTCCGATGCAGAAGCAGCGTTGCAAGTGCCGTTCGGCGTTCTGAAATTTTTCGAATTCGGAGTTTCAGACCGAGTCAGAGTTGGCTAAGTACCCCGTTGGGGAATATTTTAGTTTTTTCTTGCCTCAGTGGTTTACCGGATGTCTGAAAAAGTGAATTAACTGTATTTCTTGTGAGGAAACAGATACCGCATAGAGATTATCATACTTTGTGTATTCCTTGTTTGGGGCCTGAGCACGACGTTGTTGGGTGTCGCTTTTGTGCTAGGTTTAATAAGCGCACTATTAAGCGAAGGTTAGATTGTGCCAGGTTGGTCTTCGGGAAGCGGTGCAATTACAATATGCCGTCGGATGCTCCGACGCCCGCTTCTTCGAAGAAGCGCAAAGACAAAGCGCAAAGACAAAGCAGCTAAACCCAGGCAGGAAGAGTCGTCCGTACCGGACGCCGGTTCTTTAGAGGCGTCAGTGGAACCGGTGGTTCCGCCGGAGGCTTCTCTGGAGTCCCAGGGGGAGACTTTGATATTGCAGGATGTGGCCTCTCAGGAGGCAGGTCAGGCTGAAGGGGCTTCTCAGGTTACTGTACTCCCCTCCCTTCCTAGGGTGGTTAGGCCCTCTCCTTCTGTTTCCAAGGCTTCTCCCAGAGGCAGGCCAGGTTTAGCTTCTGTTGGTGTCACTCCTAGTTCTTCAGGATCTGTGCCCAAGAAGCACATGCTCAAAATGGCAGAAGATTTAATTACTTTGATTAGAGGTTCTTTGCCCCCTCCTGATAAGAGGCCTAGGGTGGAACCAGAGTTGGGGAGTTTTGATCAGGTTTCGGATGTTTCAGAGTCTTCGGCTGAAGACTTGCAGGAGTATTCTCCTTATTCTGATTCTGATGTGGATGATTCTACTCCTTCTGCTTCTCCTCCAGAGGATTTTTCTTTTTCAGAGACTCTTCATTCCATGAGGGAACATTTTAAGTGGGAAGGTCAGGACTTCTCCGATTCCAGGAAAAGACTTAGGGAATTTTTGCTTTTACCCCAGCATAGGCCTTTGGCTGTACCACCTGTTCTGGATGTTATGGAAGATGTGTTTGCAGAGGCTTCACTTAATCCTGATTCTTTGCCTCCTGCTCCTGCTCCTGTTAAACCGGACAGGTATTACAGGGTGCCTGAAGCTCATAAATATCTGTATAAGAGTCCTAGGGCGGACCCAGAAACAGTTAGTCAGGGACCTAAGGGTGTCAAGGCCTCTGTGGTAAAAAATCCGGTTCCTCCAGATAAAGAGGCCAGAGCTTTGGATAGATGGGGAAAGAAAGTCTATACTTCTTCCACCTTAGCTATGAGGGCTTTGAATTGCCAGTTTCACATGTTGAAATATCAAAACTATCTTCTTTCTCAATTGAAGTCTAAGGTGGATGCTCTGGCAGAAGGCATTGAGTGTAAAGAATTACAAGATTTGGTACATGTTTCTGAACAGGTGGGTAAGCATTCTTTACAATGTGGATTTGATGCTGTACAGGCCTCGTCTAGGGTGGCTGCCACTGGGTCAGTTCTTCGCAGGCACGCCTGGCTGAGGGATCAGAACTTATCTGACCATGTTAAGACAAGGATTTTAGATGCTCCTTTACAGTCTGATGTATTGTTTGGTTCACCTGTGGAGGCAGTTTTAAAGAAAATGGAAGACAAGGCTAAGTCTATGCAGACTGTTAAAGATTTTTGCAAGTTCAGCCTCCAAGTTTAGTAGGAATTGGCCTGCTAAGGGGTGGACGTACCCTTCTTATGATTCACAGTCTAGGGGAAGATCCAGACGTGGGAGGGGTAGAGCTCAGGGCTCTTTCAGACCTAGAACAGGGAGTTCACCTGCACAGTCTTCGGGTGAGGGCAGGGGCCAGTCCTTTCGTAAGCAGGCCCAATGACCTACCTTTTCAGCTGCCAGAGCCTTCTTGTCTGGCAGCACCTTTGGGAGGAAGGTTGGCACTCTTCAAAGAAAATTGGAGTTTAATTACCCAGGACAGATGGGTGTTGAATATTATACACCAAGGTTACAGGTTTTATTTCCATACCTTGCCTCCTTTCAAAGGCATGCCAGACGTTCCTCCTCAGCAAAGAATAGAGGCTCACAAACAAATTTCTCTGCTGCTGCAAATAGGGGCCATACAGCCGGTCCCTCTGCCAGAAGTAGGCCTAAGATTTTATTCTCGCCTGTTCCTAGTACCAAAGAAGGGGAAGACGTGGAGAACAATTTTGGATTTATCTATCCTCAACACTTATCTGGACATTCCCAAGTTCAAAATGTTGACGTTACAACAGCTTTTACCTCTGCTGGGCAAAGATCACTGGATGGTGACTCTGGATCTCAAGGAGGCTTACCTTCATGTTCCTATCAGGCTAAGTTGCAGGAAGTATCTGCGTTTTCGAGCTGGGACTTCTCATTATCAGTTCTCTGCATTGCCCTTTGGCTTATCTACTGCGCCCAGAGTGTTCACAAAGGTTCTGGCTCCAGTGATAGCTTTCTTCAGGCTAAAAGGAATACAGATCTATCCTTATTTGGACGATTGCCTGATTCTGGCCAAAGGAAGGGACGAGCTTCTTCATCATTTGCAATATGTGATAGCAGTGCTAAGATGCCTGGGGTGTTCTGTGAACGAAATAAAGTCCAGTCTAGTACCCTCTCAGGACATGTGCTTTCTGGGTGTGAGACTGAATACAGCGTCCCAGATGGCCTTTTGACCCCGGACAAACAAAAGAATCTTTCCCTTTACTTCCATCATTTGTCTCATCAGTCCAGGCTGACTGCAAGGACAGTCCTTCAAGCCTTGGGGTTCATGGCATCTTGTATTCTGGTGCTTCCCAATGCCAAACTGCATATGAGGAAGCTACAATGGTATCTCAAAATGTATGGACACAGCACTGCCAAGATATGGACACTGTCATTCAGATAATACCTTGCATTCAAAAGGAATTTTTGTGGTGGGCTCAGGAATGTCACCTAAACAAGGGACTCTCTGTGACCCGGCCAGAGGCGAGTCAGATTCTAACGACAGATGCCTCAGACAAAGCTTGGGGAGCTCATCTAAATGGAAAGTGGATACAAGACACGTGGCCTGCCAGACTACAACATCTACATATCAACTTGAAGGAGATGTTAGCAGTCCAATTTGCATTAATAGCTTTCAAGGAATTACTTCTTCCAGGGCAGGTGTTGGTTCTAACAGACAACACAACTGTCATGTGGTACATCAACAAGCAAGGGGGAACACATTCTTATCCTGTATGCAGACAAGCAATGATTTTGTGGGAGACTGCTCTCAGTTTACAGCTCAATCTTCAGGCAAGGTTTCTGCCGGGAGCACAGAACACCTTAGCAGATGTGTTGAGCAGACGAATTATGGATCCCCACGAGTGGAAATTGGATCCTCATGTATTTCAGAAATTGACAGTGTCATGGGGAACTCCAGACATAGATCTGTTCGCTTCTCCACTAAACTACCAGCTGCCAAAGTTTTGCACAAAAAGGTTTCATCCCACAGCTTGGAAAGTGGATGCTCTTTCTTTCAATTGGAACAATCTTCATGTGTATGCCTTTCCACCTCTGCCTCTCCTCCCAAAGGTACTCCTAAAGGTCAGACAGGACAAGCCAAAGATGATTCTAATAGCTCCAGATTGGCCTCGACAGCGCTGGTACCCATTACTGAGAAGTCTGGTTCGGGAGCCTCCATGGCCTTTGCCTTCGATTCCACACCTGCTGTCTCAAGAGAACAGTCATTTACTCAATGTCAAACTTCACTCTCTTCACCTAACAGCCTGGCATATTCTGTTTTAAACCCTGGAGGGTCTCAGCTTCCAGAGCAAGTTTTGAATGTTATTTTGGAGGCCAGAAGGCCTAGTACAAGGAAAGTATACGCAGATAAATGGAACAGATTTTTATTTTGGAGTACAGCAAAGGAATTTGATGTTGCTAAGCCTAATTTAAGTGTGGCTCTTCAATATCTTGCTGAGTTACTGGACAAAGGTTTGTCCTTCTCTTCTATTAAGATTCATGCTGCAGCAATTTCTGCCCACTATGACTGTGACCCACCATTGTTTTCTCATCCTTTGTTTAAGCAATTCCTTAGAGGGGCAAAGAATATAAGACCCCACAGAGCGCGTACTCCTGCTTGGGATCTCAATTTTGTGTTGGAGAAACTCACTCTACAACCTTTTGAGCCGGCAGCTACTGCCGAGTTGAAATATTTATCATGGAAGACTGCTTTTTTGTTGGCCATTACCTCTGCGAGAAGGGTTTCTGAATTACAGGCCCTTATGGCAGTTGAGCCTTTCTTAATTTTCCATAAGGATAGGGTATCTTTACGTACTAATCCTTCCTTTATGCCTAAAGTGGTTTCTAGTGTGGCTTTAAACCAAACTATTCATTTGCCTACTTTTTATGCAAACCCCCAAAATAAAGGGAAAAGATTTTGCACACCTTGGATATACACAGGCAGTTGCGATATTATTTGAGCAGAACTAAAGGGTTCAGGCAGTCTCAGCAGTTGTTTGTTTCTTTTGCTTTGGGTTCTCAGGGCAAGCCTGTGTCAAAACAAACTATTTCTAAGTGGATTGGGTTTTGTATTGCTTTCTGTTATTCCCATCATGGTAAGGAGATTCCAGCTGGGATTAGGCCTCTTTCCACTAGAGCTACTGCCACTTCTACAGCTTTTTTAAGGGGGGTGGCAACTAAAGATATTTTGGAGGCAGCTACTTGGGAGTTCAGTGCATACTTTCTCTAAGCATTACCACCTTCCACTTTACTCTAAATTTAGGGCTGGGTTTGCCACTGCTATTTTACAGGGCATTTTGGCAGCTCCTACTACTTTATAGTTTTGCCATCCTCCCTTACCTCTGCTTTGGGATTCTACCCAAGTGTAAGGACTGCAGCAATGTGAGATGAAGAACATAGTACAGTTTTGTACCTACCATAAATGTAGATGTTCGAAGATCCACATTGCTGCAGTCCAATTACTCCCTCCTTCCCTCTGTTGTTAGAGGCGGTTGTGTGGTTTGGGTTGTAAATATTGTGAATATTGTATATATTGTTCATAGGATTAGTGCAAGGGTGGTTGGTTGTTTTTTGCTGTCTTTTGGTTTTGACCTTTCTGTTTAGGGTCTTCTGACATCTGGGGCAAGAAAAGACTGAGGATATGACGTCGGTCATGCGCATTTGTACCCTGATGTCCTGATGTCAGTCTTAAGCGCCTTGACCGACGTCAGCCTAATACTTTGATATTCGGGCCGACCGAGGACAGCGGACTACCCAAGTGTAAGGACTGCAGCAATGTGGATCTTCGAACATCTACATTTATGGTAGGTACAAAACTGTACTTTTCTGTCCTGTAACTCATCTAGTGCAGATACAGATTCTTAGTTTTAACACTTAAATTGCTTATTCGTGCTCAGCACTAAATAAGCTACTAATTACTGTAGCACTCAACCTTCCTCATTACCTAGAGGAAAACAGTTTTTGTACTTACTTTTCTCACTTCCTTAGAGAAAAACAGCTCTTGTACCCACTTTCCTCACTTATCTAGAGGAAAATAGTTTTTTATTTAGGCATGTCCAAGGGTCAGCTCCCAGTGTTATCTCCTGTCTATCTGATGAATCTGGGCATCTTGAGGCAATGTAGAAATTGCCTCATGTACACAGATAACCCTCTCTTCCTACCACCCAACACTACAACCTGTGAGAGATGCACTTATTTAGCCAAACTAGAGTTAAAGCTCTCTCCAACCAAGACTGAACTTGACAGTCATGAGGAGAAGGTAAACATTTGCACCACACCACACTCATCACATAGTCTCACTAAATCTACACCACCAAAATCCACACATAACACAAAAACATAATCTGTCTAAGCAACAGAGACCTCCAAAGCAGAAACGCAAGCAACCTCCATCCCCCAACACAACCCAAATGACACGCAGCCCACAGACTCAGTGTGCCACTCAACCACAGCCAATAAGGCAAAACAGCATACACAACACACTAGTCATAGGTGACTCTATAGTCGGGCACACTGATGTCCCACTCACCAGGCTAAACAAGGAGAAGGTTACTGTCAGCTGCCAGGATCCGCCACATAACCCACGCACTCAGGTCACTCCACAACAAGTACAAATATGACTCCGTCATTGTCCATGTTGGTGTGAATGACCCGAGACGTACCTCCCTGGACTACATGAAGAGAGACATGCAAGAGCTCTCCAAATCTTGTAGCCCAGGCAGGTATGACCCTAACCCTGAGTAGCATTCTGCCATCACCCAGAATAATATCGCAGTACAAGGACAAAATGATTGACTTCAACAATTGGTTAAGCTTCTGGTGTCATTCTAAGGGGATCCAGTGTCTGTCTGCTTGGGATTACATGGTCGACAGACCACAATGCTTTGCCACAGATGGCCTGCACCTGTCGCCCCTGGGATACCGGATACTGGCTAAGGCTCTAGCTGCCCCTATAGTGTCTTTTTTTTAGGCAAGGTTCAGATGACAAATTCACCACCGTAGCAGGAACAGGCAAGCAAAAACTGAGGGCAGTGCTACTCTATGCTAGAAGTCTAAATCTCAAAATGCACTCACTCGAGGCACTCCTTAAAATGGAGAACATCGATATCTGTGCAGTGACTGAGACCTGGTTCAAGGCTCCAGAGAGCACCCCTGCACTACCAGGCTATAACCCATACCACACTTTTCGGCCATGTAACCTGGACTGAAACTCCAAAGGCGGAAGTGTGTCCATATTCATTAAGGATATCCTCACCTCCAGGCTAGTTGCTCAGTATAATGCATCCGAGGTTATCCAAGTGCAACTAACTCTGGGCAAAACTGCAATCCAAATTATAGCTTGCTACAAATCCCCCAGGATTCCCACTGAGAGTAAAATCCCATGAGTGGAGGAGCTCCCTGGTCAGCCTCAGTAAGAAGCTGAGATCCCTTATAAGATCCTCCAAAGCTGTCTACGAAAAAAAAATCGCCACTAATTCTATGTCAAGGATCTCGATGGCAACACCCATATCTGCTCTGACTTACAGCACAATGGCACAAAAATTACAGAACCAACTGATATTGCCAACATCCTGGCAGATAAGGTCAGTGCTAAATTTACCCCCCCCCCCTCACCCCCTAAAGGGCCTATATCTATACAGGAAGAATGCAGAGTCCCTGTAATCACAACTACACAGGTAAAAGCTGCACTCTCTAAAGCCAAAAACCCAGCATCCATGGGGCCGGACAGCATCCCAGGCTGCGTTTTACATGAACTTCAGAACGAGCTGGCTCCCCACTTAAGCAACATGTTCAATAATAACCTTGCATCAGGCTTTGTGCCCACTGAATGGCGCACAGCAACAGTTATCCCACTCCACAAAGGGGGAGCCACTACTGATCCTGGCAGCTATCGACTTATTAGCCTGACGAGCCTGGTCTGCAATGCCATGGAATGTATCATCATGGAACTCCTTAACAAAGACATTGGTAACCTCCAAGCTCTGGATCCCACCCAGTTTGGGTTTCTGAAAGGCAGATCATGCCTCTTGAACCTGATAGACTTCTTTGAGGCAGTCACCAAAGCAGTAGATGAGGGTAAGGTGATTCACGCATCCTATCTTGACCTCGCCAAGGCTTTCAACACCATCCCCCATTCTGGAATTATAGCTAAACTCACTAAACTAGGTATAAATCCCTAAGTCAATAGATGGGTTGCCAACTGGCTCACTGACAGAACCCACACTTTAAAAGTTGCAGACTCCAAATCTGACCTCAAAGCAGTGACAAGTGGAGTACCACAGGGTTCCGTCCTGGGACCTCTCCTATTTGGTATCTACTTCTCTGAAGTACAGGCTAACACAGAAGGCCTCTGGCTAACGAAGTTCGCAGATGACTGCAAACTAGGAGCCATAGTAAAGTCCCCAAATGATGTGGAGATCCTACAGAAGGGCCTCGCTGAGACAGATGCCTTATGTCAGAGCCATGGCCTCAAGCTCAATGCCAAAAAGTGCAGTGTCACCCCCTTTGGTAAAAACTCTGTACCCATGAACTACCACATAGGCAGCAATCTACTTAACACCAAATGTGTGATGAGAGACCTTGGGACACAGGTGGACAGTAGTCTCTCTCCTTTGATAGTCACATCGCCACAGTAGTCAGGAAGTCCTTCTACATGGCACACCTCCATCTTAAAAGGGTTCTCATCCAGGAAAAAAGAGGTCATTGTTCCTCTCTACTCGACACTCATTAGACCCATTATAGAGTACAACGCCCCTTTTGGAATGTACCTCACAAGACATCTACAGCAGCTGGAAAGGCCACATAAGTACCTCACAAAGAGGATTACTGGCCTCAAACAAATGCCCTACACTGACAGTCTCAAAAAACTCCAGCTTTACTCTGTAGCATATCACCTACTCAGAGGTGATCTCTGCCTAACATATAAAGCTATGTCAAACCCAGAGCTGTTGGACATGCTACACCTAAAGAAATCCCAGTCTCTCTGAGCTACACGCTTTAGGGACCTAAACCTTGTCACCACAATAAACAGGACATGTTGGAGGGATAGATTCCTGTCCCAGAGATTTCCCATAATCTGGAACAGGCTACCCATCTATGTCAAGCAAAGTTCTTCATTAGCACTCTTCAAGAAAACTCTTGATGAGTGGATGGGAAATACGAAATACACCCTGGGGATCACTTCTGTATCTCTGCTCGACAGTGGCACAGGAAAATAACTATCTTGGGTGGCGTAAGCCAGGGAACCTTGTTGGCTAGGCTTACGTAGACCCTTGGGCCGATAGCCTAGTACCTACCTATGGACCTGTGGTGGTGATGGTGGCCAAGAAGGACCTCACAGAGGAGAGTCCTACTGTCCATCCACCAAACCGAGATTCTTGGACATTGGACAGATTAGGGAAGCGGGTTTATGCTTCAATGACCTTTGCCATACGATCATTGAATTATTTGGCACATTTCACCCTTTCAAAGGGACCTGATCACTGAGCTATCAGGAACTCTAGTAGGAGCATTGTCTGACAAGGTACACTATAAGATTGCTTCCAGCATGCCACTCAGGAATCCATCTCCAACTGGTCCATGCGGGTGATTGCACATACAGCCAAAGGGACGGCCAGTGCAGCGAGTGCAGTTGTTTTCATGACACGTCACGCCTGGCTGTGCTTGTGTGACTTCGCAGACCCTTTTCAAGTCTTCCTTAATTGATGCTTTTTTGCTGTTTGGCCCAAAAGTTAAACACATTAGCCAGGTGTGAAAAGGATGGAAAGATCCTTTCTACTGTGGGCGTATGTATTTCCACTACTCAATGACCCCACTCAAGGAATCGGAGGAGTGGAAAGATGTGGTTCAGGAAGTCCCAAGGCCCTTTTCAGGACACACGTGGAGAGTTTTCTTCCCGGGGAAGAGGAGGGAACTCATCAAGAAGATACCTCTCCTGTGGCAGAGAGGGCTCGTGTAGCCAGGGCTCCAAGGATTCTTTCTCTGGGCAGCCCTGTCCACTTTCATGAAGAGCGGCCCGATTGCCTGCTTCTGGAGATGGTTGGGGAAGGTTCTCTCTGCACCATTTAGCCTGGCAGTCAGTAACATCAGATACTTAAGTGCAGACATTAATTACCAGAGGTTACCATATTCCCTTCAAACTTTATCCAAGGCCGCAAAGGCAAATCCCTGATATTCCACCCAGTCCGAGGGAAGCAGCAGTTCAAGAAATTCAAAAGCTGCTCGAAAAAAGTCATCCAGACAGTCCCACCAGACCAAGTAGGATCCAGATTTTACTCCTTCTTTTTAGTGCCAAAAAAGGCAGTGGACTGGAGGACAATTCTAGACCTCAGTATCTTGAACAAGTTTGTCAGGCAGACAAAATTCCGGATGGTCACGGTTCAGTCTATCCTTACTTTTCTGGAGAAATTTGATTGGATGTGCTCTATAAGTCTTCAGGATGCATATTACCACATACAAATGGACAAATGCTCCAGAAGATATCTCTGCTTCAGGCTGGGAGCCAGTCATTACCAATTTTGCACACTGCCCTTTGGTCTCACCACAGCCCCCAGGGTGTTCACCAAATGTATGGCAGTGGTAGCAGCTCATCTCGGGCAACAAGGATTCCGGATGTTTCCATATGTAGACAATTGTCTCCTTACCACCCCACTAAGCATCTACTGCTTCACATCTTGTACTACACTATAGAACTGACAGAGCTCTTACGGATTTTAATAAACAAAGAGACGTCAAAACTGGCACCCATTCAAAGCTTAAAATTTATCGGAGTGAAATTCAACACGAGATCATGTGTGGTTGCTCTACCTCTCAACTGATTACAAAGGCTAAGATCACAACTCCAAGTGATACTCTCTCGAAACATAGTTTCAGCTTGCTCAGTCTTACAGCTACTAGGGTCAGTGGCAGCAACAATGACCCTACTTCCCCTGGTGCGATTCCACATGAAGCTGCTTCAATGGCTCCTGTAGCATCACGGTGGTCTGTCTTAACTCACCCCATGTTTTATCCAGTCCGCATAACAAACCGTTGCAAACAGGACCTGATTTGATGGATGAAGCCAGAAGAAGAGTTATGGAGTCTCTTTTCCCCCCTCTCAGCCCAAGGCCATAGTGACCACGGATGCATCCCTGATGGGGGTGGGGGGCATTTTCAGAGAAAGACAGTCCAAGGCACTTGGCCCCCCTTAGAGGCCAGTTTGCATATCAACATCCTAGAACTGAGGGCGGTGCTTTTAGCGTTGCAGGCATTCCAATCTGCCCTTCCAACGGGGACAGTTGCTATCCAAGCAGACATGTCGGTCGCCTGGTACAGCAACAAACTGAGGAACCAGATCTTATCCGTTCTGTCGAGAAGCCCTGAGAGTATTGCAATAGGCGATTGCTAACTACTTTCTGATAGCAATGCACATTTCTGGGAATTCCAACTTGATTGCGGACAAACTGAGCAGATGCATTCTCCTGCCTCACGAGTGGTCTCTCAATCCCATATTAGTGACGAGATTTTTCATCATTGGAGTTTGCCTTAATGCGATCTGTTTGCATCTCCCATGAACCATAAATGCAGTAGCCATGTCACCCTAATCTCCCTCAGGGGGAGTACTCTAGAGATGCTCTTCTACACGATTGGCCTCCAGGACTGTTTTATGCCTTTCCTCCTTTTCCCCTAATACCCCAGTTTCTGATGAAAGTGCAATGGTTGAGAAGCAAAGTAATTCTCATTGTACCTTTTTTGGCCCAGTCAAGTCTGATTCCCCTTTCTTTGGCCTCACCTAGTTCACCGTCTGTGGACTCTGGATCCAACTCCAGGACTGCTGTCTCATCCACAGGGGCTGGTCCATCCAAACCTACTAAGTCTCAAGCTAACTGCTTGGTACCTCCACTTTAATTGCCAGGCAGAATAATTTGTCTTCCCCAGTACAAAAGATACTTCTGGCTTCTCATAGACTGTCCACCAGGAAACTTTTATCTTTGTAAATAGAGCAGGTTTGTAATCTTGTCTCAAGGAGGAGGAGTTGACCCTTTTTCAGCCCCAATTAATAGTGTTAGAATACTTGTCAACTTTACTCCAGTCAGGAACCTCAGCTTCTACTATCAGAGTCCACTTTAGCGGCTATTTCAAATTTCCATAATGGCTTCAGTGATTTCTCCTTGATATCTCACCACCTCTGCAAATCCTTCTTGAAGGGAGTTCTATATTTAAAACCACCCTTTAAAGTCACAACCCATTGAACCTTGGAGTGTGACTTTAGTCTTGCAAACTCTGACCAGTCAACCATTTGAGCCAGCAACCACATGTGATATCAAAATTTTGTCCTAGAAGACATTTTATTCCTGGTAGCCATCACCTCAGCCAGAAGAATATCAGAATTACAGCCCTTTTGTATAAAGCACCCATACATCATTTTTCACAAAGAGAGAGTATCCCTTCAGACTAATCCTTCCTTTCTGCCCAAAGTTGTCTCAGACTCTAATATTAACCCATCCATTGATCTGCCACTTTTCTTCCCAAACTATTCAAACAAAGGAGGATATTGTTTGCATTTGTTGGACGTACACAGACAATTGTGTTTTTATTTAGATGGAACTAAATCATTCAGGAAGTCAGGCCAACTGTTCCTGTCCTTTTCATCTTCAGCTCGTCAAAGCCAGTTTCCAAAGTCACCTTGTCAAAATGGTTGAGAAATTGCATCATGTTTGTTTATCATCTAAAGTCAAGGCTCATTCCACCAGATCAGTTTTTACTTCAGTAGCCTTTCATTCCAGGGACTCTGGATGACTTATGAGCAGCAGCTACTTCAGCTACCCCTCGTACCTTTATTATTCATTACAAATTGGATATGGTCTCCAGGGGAAGAGCATCCTTTTGCTCTATGGCACTCGGGAATATCCTTCCATAGGGCCTCCCAGGACATAAAGTAGCTAGGGACTGTGTCCCAACTGTCGAGTGAATGATTGACAGCATCAGCTAAAGACATTGTGTTCTTACCATAACTTTCCATCTGTGTTGTCGATCTTCATTCATTCCTGATATCCCACCCTCCTACCCCTTCCAAAGACTCCTGGTGGATCAAAACTAGTCCTGGTTCTGTATTACGGCAGTTGCTCAGACAATTCCGCTTTTTATTTTTTACGTACAAACTTGATCTGAAGGGAAGAGGGGCACTATGGGTAGCCTTAGCTCGAGAGTTTCTGGCTGGCACAAGCTTGTTATAACAGCCGAGTCGGTTCCGAGGTCGGAACTGAAACCCAACTGTCAAGAATGAATGAAGATCGACAACACAGATGGAACGTTATGGTAAAAACATAACTTCTTTTTTTATCTTTCTCCCACATGTTCAATGGACTTTGTAAACCAGCGTGTATGTAGTCCACTATCTTGGGCTGCCAATATTAACCTTTCATCTTTTGGTTTAAATTCACCTCTCCTTAACCATTCATGCGCTCGCTCCTGATTGACAGGAGGATGCCTGGTGTCTTGGGAGGTGTCTCTCCGTTATCAGTCAACTCTTTACATTCCTTTAGACCACAATCTACTAAATGCTCTCTTCTTCTTTCGGCTGCACCCGTTAGGGGTCGCCACAGCAGATCAACTGTTTCCATTTCTTCCTGTCCTCTGCATCTTGCTCTGTCACACCACTTGCATGTCCTCTCTCACCACATCCATCAACCTTATCTTAGGCCTTCCTGTTTCCTGGCAGCTTCATCCTTAGCATCTTTTTCCCAATATACTCTGCATTCCTCCTCCGCACATATCCAAACCAATGTAATCTTGCCTCTCTGGCTTGTCTCCAAACCTTAGTAAATACTCCTCTGAGCAGGTCTAAAATAAAGGTTCACAAATGGATGCTTCACAGTGATGTGTTTCTGTAGATTGCTCTTCGGTGGGGTTTTTCTCAGGTAGCTCTTTTTGCTTTGCCTCAGAAAAGGCAGCTCCCTCTCTTCTTATCCAGAGTGCCATGCCATCTGTTGTGGAAACAGATGCCCTTTCTTTTCCTTGGTAAGGGATGATTCTTTATGCTTTCCTTCATTTTCTACCTTCAAGAGTCCTGCAGAAGATTCAGCTGGACTCCCCCAAAATTTTGTGACTCCCCTTTGGCAAAAACAGCACTGGTTCTATCTCTTGATGCATCTGGCTATGGACCGTCACTACAAGTTGCCTCACTGGTTGGGCCTCCTCACATGGGACAAGGGGTCTCTCATTCATCCATCCTCAATTCTCTAGTCTTCAGCTGACACTGAGTGCAATAAGGTGTTGATCCCTTTCAAGCACCTTTTTTCTGAGAATATGCTCAGGGTTTCACTGGAAGCAAGGGAACCCTCAACCCAAAAATCTTAATTGTCCAAATGGAGAAGATTTTCTGTCTGGTGCCATGCTGGTAATCAGGACTGTTTTTCATTGGGGGTCTCTCTGGTCCTGTCTTAGTTGTTTGAGTTTCTCCAGTCTGGCTTTGCCTATTCTTTTGTGAAAGCCCAGTTGTCAGCCAATTTTTGCTTTCCTGTCCTTGAATCCTTCCTTGGCTTCTCGTTTTGAGATAAAAACATTTCTTAAAGGCATCCTGCATATTAGGCTTCCAAGGGAAACCTATTCCTCCGCTTTGGAACCTTAATTTTCTTTAGAGCAGTTGAATCAGGCTCCTTTTGAGCTTGCAGATTCCTGGAAGGCTGTTTTGTTGCTGGCTCTTCCTTCTGCTTGGAGGGTTTCTGAGGTCCAGGCCATTATGGCCATTCTTCTTTTTGTTTAATCACAAGGACAAGGTGTTCCTTTGTAATCTTTTTTTTTTTTTTTTTTAGGCCCAAGGTAGTAAATGAGTTCACCTTGAATTAGTCAGCACAACTCGCTTTTCTCCTTCTCCTCAGTGTGCTTTCTGAGAGGGTCTTTCATACCTTACAGCTCAGGCACTACTTGGATAAAACTAAGGCTATTTGTAAATTTTGACCAGCTGTTTGTTTCCTTTCATCCCAGGATATTGGGATTGGCTATTTTTAAGCAAACCCATTTCCTCCCAGATATCTAAGGCATTTCTTTCTGTTATTCTTTTCATGGCAAATCTTAGTCTACTTCTGTTGGAACTCATTCCACTAGGGCTGTTGTCTCTTCTGGTGCTTACTTCAAGGGTTGGACACCAGTTCCATCCTTGAAGCTGCACTTGCTCTTCAGTGTATATCTTTACTAAGCATTATAAGTTGGAAATGGGTTCTAAAGACAGAGCAGGTTTTGATAGAACCATTTTATGTGGATTTGTTGAGGGCTTTCCTCAGCCTTCCACCTCCCATTTTGGTTCTTGAACTTTTATACTGACCCAATATCAAAGAATAATGCAACAGTGATGCATGACATAGTATAGTTGTGTAAAAATCTTACCATAACAGTAGATGTCCTTCTCCTCACTGTTGCTGTACTCACTCACTCCCTCCAACCCCCTCTTGTTTGTTCTGCTCTGTTTTGGATTTCCTTCTGGTTGAGGGTCTCCCCTTTCTCTTCTGCATTTTTTCATTCTGGATGTGCATGGACTCCTTTTTCCTATGGATCCTGTTTTCTGCTGGGGCAATTCTGTTCTGAATAACTGCGTCCATACCTCACTTTATGCTTTACGTTCTGTGCAGGGAGCATATCTGTGATGTACAGTGCATGCAAGATCATAAGGCTTTTTTATACTGGCCAAATGTCAGGCTGCTATGGACGGATATTCTTTTCACTGTTGCAGTCATTTCCATAAAAGCATGTTCCACCCAGGGCAGCACGATGCTTTGCCAGTATGGAAAAGCTTAACAAAGAAATGTTATATGTACATCACATTTATGCTGCTTGCACAGAACATAGGACATAAAAGGGCTATGCGTATGTAACTACACAGAACTGAATTGCCCAAGAAGGGAACAGTCTCCATAGGACAAAGTCCATGCACATCCAGAAGGAAATGATACAGAACAAACAAGAGGCGGGTGGAAGGGGGGAGTGAATACTGCAATAGTGAAAAGAAAGATATCCACTGTTATGGTAAGATTTTACATAATTGTACAATGTTCTTCTGGGATCTGTACAGATCCTCGACGACATTTTCTGCCGATGCAGAAATCACCGAACATACTTAACGTTCTGTTCACCGAAGCAGCACTTTTGGATAAGTATGCTTGTTGTGCCGGTCGCACTATGGTGCGGTTAAGGGAGAATTCCCTTTTCCCCACTGTAGTGCGACCTCGGAGTAAGAATATAAAAGTAGGGGGGCACAGCTCCCCACCTGGGGGGTGCAGGGGGGCTTGCCCCCTGCATAAATTATTATTTTTTTTCCGAACGCACTTTAACAAAAGCGCTTTTTCAGTGAAAGCGCTTAAGTGCATTTGGTTATTGTGGATTCGGACTACTGACTACCTTGGGCATAACAGAATGTTTAGTACGAAGGGGCACCCTGTTCCAGTGAAAAACAAAAAGAGGAGGAATGGAGCCTGGGTTCGTTTTTGCAAAACAAAATAAAGTTCCCAAGGAGGAGGAATATGTTTTCTTGCATGCCTAATATGCAGGACACCTTTAAGAAATTGTTTGACCGCAAAATGAGAAGTTGTAGGAGGATTCAAGGGCAGACGTGCAGACATGGAGGACAAATGGGCCTTTAGACAAGAACAGACCAATCAAGACTGAAGCAACTCACACAAATAATAGTCACTAAAAAGGGGGTCCTAGTTACAAGCATGGCACCAGACTGAAATTCTTTTCCATTTGGACATGTATCTTTTTCTGATTAAGGGTTTCCTTGCCTCCTGTAAAACCCTGAGCATGTCCTATGAAAAGACGTGCCTGAATGGGATCACCCACAATGTCAGTTGCAGAGTAGATAAGTGATGATGAATGAGAGACCACGTGTCCTGTGTAAGGAGATCCAATCGCTGAGGTTACTTGTGATAATGCATCTGGCTAGGAGCAAGCAAGAAAGAGGGGGAACCAGTGCTGTCTTGGCCAAAATGGAGTCACTAGCAAGAGTTTTGTGCAGTCCAGCTGAATCTTCTGCAGTACTCTTAGAAGAAGAGGAAGGGAGGCAAAAGCATAAAGGAAAGGGTGTCCTTCCACACCAAATGGCATGGCACTCTGGAACAGAAGAAAGGAAGCTGCCTATTCAGAGAGGAGGCAAAAGGATCTACCTGAGGAGTACCCCACTGATGGATAATACCCACAAATGTGTCTGTGAAGCTTCCATTCATGAACCTGTGTTTTGGACCTGCTCAGAGTCTTTGCCTCTACACTGTGCCCTGAAGTAATGTATACTGCCTGAAGAGTTAACTGATAACTGAGATCCATCTCACAAACTTGAATCAAAATCCTGCAGAGGTAAAATTTTTGTTCTCCCCTCTTGTTGACATACCACATTACTGTAGTGTTGTCTGTGTACACTTTCGAGGGTCCTGGAGAGAACATGGGAGGAAATCCTATAGGGCCAGAATCAGAGCTCTCATCTCTCTCATCTTGATATGGTCTTACTTCTTATGGGGGAAAAGACCCTGAACTTTCAAGTGACCACATGAAGACCTCTACTCCATGTCTTGAGGCATCAGTGAATTGCTCTGAGAAGGGACTGGAGGCTGAAAGAGCCAGCCTGGGATTAGAGCAAACAGTTAAATTCACAACTCAAATTCCTTCTTGAGACAGGGAAGGAGAGTTATAATATCCAGAGAGTGACTATGTTTTAGACAAACTGACTAGACATACCATTGAAGCTTCTGCATATGCAGTCAGCAAGGGGAAGCTTTGGAATAGAAGAGGCCATAATCCCAGGGACTGAAGAAAATCTGTGACCCTCTTTTTGTAGTCAGAGGAAGGACAGACTGAAAGCAGTCTGTCATTAACAATACCAGGCCAGTATTGGCACTGTTTCAGTCCTGCATCCCAGATACACATGACCCTGAGAAGGAGTCAGGATGGACTTTTGCAAGTTGATAGTAAACCCCAGACTTTGAAAAAGAGAGATGGTTAACTGCACATTGTGCAACAGTCAACTGTGAGAAGGCAACTGAAGCGACAGGTTGATTTTAGATAAAAAAAAAAAATCTAAATGCCATGGAGCCTGCATAAGGCAGCCATGGGAGCTAGGTATTTTGTGGATATCCTTGGGGCAGTAGAGAGGCCAAAAGGCAAAGCAGAGAACTGAAAATGAGAGGAAGAGAGAGAGAAATCTAAAAACTTCCTGAAAAGAGGGTGAATTAGGATATGAAGCCGAGCATCTTTCAGATTAAAAAGCCTGCAGTAATAAGAGGAAACAGAGTTTGAAGAGTAAGCATCCAAAAAGAAGGGATATCTCGAAAGGTATTGAGCCATGAGAGATACAGATTACGTCTGTAAGTGACATCCTTTGCAGGAACCAGGAAATCCTGGAATAAAAAAAAACTTCCCCTTGTGAAGGGTGGGACAGGTTGAATGATTCCTTTGCTAAACAGGGCCCCTAGAACCACTGAGAAATGAGGAAAAGGAGGGTAAAATTTCCATACCATAAAGTAACCCTGATGGATGACGGAACACAAGAGTCTGAAGTGCTGAGACACCAATTTGGAAGACAAAGGGAGAGCCAAAGGGACAAAGGAATATGAGCTACAAGAGGGGATTGTCAAAGAGAAGCATGCCCATCAGATAAAGGAGGCTTCTGGGCAACAGAAATCTGAGGGGCCTTAACAGATGGTTCCTGCCTCCCACCCTTCCTGCCCCTAGAGACCTGGCTGGGTTGCCTGCAAAAATAATTCATCTGGAACTTAAAGGATGGCTTTAGGGCCATTAAGACAGAAAACACACCTTGAGTAAACTCTTTCCATTCCCTTTGAGGATCCCTAGGTCAGACCAAATCATGCTTCAGTTGTTTATCTTGGCTTTGTATCAGTGTAGTACCTCTCAGGATGTGCATTTAGCAAGTCCCACCTAAACAATGCCTACCAGGCAGCAATTCATGAAGTCGCGGTTAAGAAAATTAATATTCATATAGCCAACGGTATGAATATTAATAAGGTTCTCGAACTATACTCTAAGCAGAAGGATCACTACTTACACCGCTGCTCCTTTATGGACTTCCATTGTTGGAGGGCTCTGCCTGACCTACCTCACCTGGACAAGAGCTCTTAAGGTCCTGTCACCATCTACCCGATACTCCCTTATGGACTTCCACCACGGGGGGCTCAGCCTGACCCACCTCACCCGGGCAGAAGCTCTCCAGGCCCAGTCACCATCTGCCATATGCTCCCTTATGCATTTCTGTCATGGGGGCTTTGCTTGATCCCCTTCTTCTGGGCAGGAGCTCACCAGGCTCTGCTGCCATCTGCTTGGTGCTTCCTTATGTACTTCCATTGTGGTGGGCTCTGCCTGACCCCCTAACCTGGGCAGGAGCTCTCAAGACCCTGCCATCATCCGCCCTGCACTTCCATCCAGGCTACCCCTTCAACCCAACTGAGAGACCTTCCCTGGCTGCGGTCCCCACCTTGCCTCGGAGGATCCCATCACCTCCATGTCCTGGTGGCTGTCTAATCGGGCTGGATCACACGTGCCCTGGAGCCTGTCATGGGAGCTTCCCTCCAATCCCTTCCAGCCTTGCAGAACTACCCTCTGCTGCCCTGGGGCAGATCCACTGTCATCAGGGCTTCCGCATACCCCTCTTTTCCAATCCAGAGAGTCACGGCCCATGTCTCCTGCAGGCTGTCTAATCGGGCCAGATCACACATGCCCTGGAGCCTCACGTGGGAGCTTCTCTCCAATCCCGGCCAGCCTTGTGGAACTACCCTCTGCTGCCCTGGGGCAGATCCGCTGTCATTAAGGCTTCTGCATACCCTCTTTTTCCAATCCAGAGCCTCACCACCCTTGTCTCCTGCAGGCTGCCTAAATGTGCCAGAGTGCACATGCCCTGGAACTTATCAGGGAGCTTCCCTACGATCCCTACTTGAATCGTGGAACTCTCCTCTGCTGCCTTGGGGCAGATCTGCTCTCATCAGGACTTCCATATCTCCCTCCTTTCCAATACAAAGCATCAAGAGGGACTTTAATTTTTCAGGACCACCCTCCGGTATGGAGCGAGCTTGAACATCCTCCACCCAAGAAGGAGCCCTCCCAACCCATCCAATTTTCACCACTTTCTCCTTTCCAGAATTTCGTCCCAGAGTGGGTATAGTCTGGACTCTCTCACCAGAGTGGAACTCTGCCTGGTCAATTTCCATTGCTCTCTCCTTGTCCCGGAGGGGGCAGAGTCTGGACCCTTTCACCTGGGCTGGAGCCCTCCCAGCACGACTAATTTTCGCCAATATCTCCCTTCTGGACTTCTGTCCCAGACAGGGCACAGTTCGGATCCTCTCACTGTGCAGGAGCCTGCCCGGCCACTTCCCACATTTGTACCTGGCCAAAAGAGCTCCATTCCTGGCTTACAAGTCTCCTACAGGAGACTGTCTGATCATGCCAGATGCCAGATCACACGTGCCTTCAGAGCCTCTCAGGGGAACTTCCCTCTGATCCTCCCAGCCTTGTGGAACTCTGCTGGGCTGCAACACCTCAAAAAAATATCTCATCCAGAATTCCCGTGACGCAGGTTAATCAGCATACCGGTCAATTATTTATGTATTCCATGCCGGATCACCCTGTCAGTCATAGTGGCCTCACCCACTTCTGCTCAGAACAAGATGAGTGGTACTACGATGGTACAAAGCCTTTATCTTTTCTTTCGCAGGATATCAGCCCTAACGCATACCAGAGTTTCCAACCCTTGGTGAGATTTGATAAGAAAAACCAGAACTTTCTCCTAGAGCAATATTTGCAGAGTCCTACTAGGACCCTCCAACATTATCAACCACGGTTGCCTGTCAACTCCAGAGCAGACACCTGCAAAGCCTCGGACAAGATGTGAGAAGACCGGATCCATTCTGGCCTCTGGTGGGGTCATGGCAAAGGAATCTAATGTAGATGCCGACCAACTCACAGAGCTGTTACCTGCTTCTACAGGTCCATCCATTGCAGGCTTGACAGCTAAAGAATCCATTCAAGACTTCTTGGTCGTCTTTTTACCTAGCAGGAGTATTTTGAGTTTAAAGGATTCTGCCATAGGACCCTGGGCTACATGTTTAAGCCACTGGATCTCAAGATAAACTAGCAGGGAAGACAAAACTGCTTCTGAGTGTCTTGGGCACCAGTACCTTTACAGACACTACAAGAGGTATGGTCATGGGAAGCAGCCCAACAAAAAAAGACAATATTTCTGACAATCCTTAAGGGGAATACTCCTCCCACAATGACATTTTCCCTTGTTGAACAGTATAAGTTTTAGTTAGCAAAATAAAATACAAAACCAAGAAAAGTAACAAGAAAAAAAACAACAGGGCAGTTATCTGGTGTTGCTAAATATTCAGTGCAGCAACAAGGTGTTCAGACCAACTGACAAAAGTGGCATTCAAACTGGTGGCAAAGATGTTCTGGGTAGTTGCATTTGTATGTCC
Organism: Protopterus annectens; assembly: GCF_019279795.1. Lineage (NCBI taxonomy): Eukaryota > Metazoa > Chordata > Ceratodontiformes > Protopteridae > Protopterus > Protopterus annectens. The sequence continues at coordinate 438,132,500 of NC_056747.1, read as the reverse complement.
CTTTTATGCCCTACCTTCTCTGCAGATGTATAAATGTGACGTGCACGCATACAAGATCTTTTTTTATGTTTTTGCATTCTGGCTGAGAGTTGGGCTGCCCTGGGTGGGACATCCATTTATGTAGAGTACTGTAACAGTGATGAAAGACATCTATTACTTTGGTAAGATTGTACACAACTCTCCCGGGGATTCAATAAACTCCATGCAAGAATACGCTTATTCTTGCATGAAGTGGATCGTGTCCATGCAGCACAGCAGCGTGCCTTGCATATTCATGAAGGTGTGCTGCTGTAACACCTACACAGACACAATCCGTGAAAGAGTGCAGGGGGCAAGTTGCATTAGTGCTTGCACAGTTAACACGCCCCCCCTGCACTCAAAGTACCATTACGGCACTTTGAAAAAGAAAACAGGAAACTGTAAGGAAGTGTCCTCCGTTGTGGCCACGCATACCTCTCAACTGTACAGATCTTTGTGGAATGTCCAGATGTTTGTCTGGAAAGCACTAAAGAATGAAGCTAACAAGTAAGTAATGACAGACATTTGAGTTGTAGACCTGATGCCCTTTAGAAATTCATGCGAATGCAAAACTTATTCTATCAGCTTGCTGAGCTTCTAAGAGCAATATGTAATAACTGTCCCTGTTTGTACCATGTACTGCCTTTGAAAAATAAAATAATAAAAAACATTTTTTTTCATGCTGACTAAAGTTTTAAGCATAGCTGAGCGGGTGTGCGCATCATGCAGCTGTGCTTAGCATAGCCTAAATATCTGAAAGAGCTAAATAGAAATGTATAAATAAAACTAGCAAGCCAAAATAGAGTAGTGGTTAGAGCTTCCACTTTGCATGTAGGCATTCACGGTTCAAGCCTCAATGAAGTCTGTTCACCTTTACATGTAAAAGCCGTTTGTCAGTCATATGCTTTAATAAATGAGGTAGTAAGTAATACTTATCATGCAGGGTAGTGTAGCAGGTCTAAAAATGAAGTGTCAGTCCAAAAAAGATGTGAAACCCCAAACCCCCATTTAAACACGTGTCCCATAAAGTATAGTCCCACAAGAATAAATGTAATGAAAGCACATGGAGGGATGTCAGGGAAGGTAAACATGAAATGATAACATGTCAGTAATGATGAATCAATCACATAAAGCTGATATAAAATAAAATTTGAGCAGTGCTAAGCATTGCACAGCGATGCTTAGCTGGTGTAAGTGTTGCTTAAATATAAATGCTAAGCAATGAGTGGCCCAGCTAAGCGGATTTGGCTATTAGTAAGCAGTGCTCAACATGACCCTTTAAACACTGCCAACCTTGGGTAAGCGGGTTTGTGCATCGCTTAGCTTAGCTCATCATATTCAAAAAGGTCCAATGACTGCAAAGGGTGGGAAATCAGCCCTATTTAAACCTCGTAGGCGGGAATACAGCCCATAACCCATTGTAGCTCACCACTGCAGGCCCAATGGCTGGAGCTGGAGAGGGAATTCGCTTTCGGGCGCAGTGCTGGGGCATTCAGGAGTCCAGGGTCATGGTTGGACTCCTTGTGAAAAACCATGAAGTGAAACTGCTGCAGGGCCAGTACCAGGGCTCACAATACAAAGTGGAGGCCTGGGACCATCTTGTGCATGATCTCACCAGTGCTACTGGCATCCCTTGGACTGGTGAGCAAGTTTGGCACCATTTTGCTGACCTTAAGCGTAGGAAGACTGATCTCTTGGACCAGTGGATCCAAGATGCTCGGACACAGTGTGTCCCAGATGTAAGTATCAGTATCAATTACTTTTTTAACAAAGCTTGTGTATATGATGGATAGGTATGCATAAATGTTTCTCTATTTCCTGTACAGCTGCAGATGAGAGGGTCGCGAATGTGGATGCACACTCCAGCAGGCTGCTAAGGCTGCGTCGCGAGGCTGATTGTATTTAGCTTGCAGTATTGAAGGCAAATAAATAGAAAGGCGTAGAATGTCACCTGTCAATATTTCAAAATGTGTATTGTTAGTACTGAATAAATGAGATAGTATCATATTAATAGTGACTTATAGAGTATATATATATATATATATATATATATATATATATATATCAATAAAAGTGTCAGTACCTGTCAATAAAACTGAAAACCCCAGACTGTGGTGTTTACTTTGCTATGTGGTGGTATGCATCTAAATGTGTACAGAGCAACTATGGCTCTGAAATCGTTAAATAATTGAGGCTCATCTGACAAAGATTTGTGGAATGGTATAAAAGGAGATTAACTATATGAAATGTTCCTTGCACCAAGATTTGATAATTACAAACTCAAATTGTACAACCAACAGAGTATTAGGCAGAAAACAGTCAAACAAGACATAGCAGGTCCTAACGCACAAACATGTACTTTTTTTGCACAAACAGGCTTGGTTCGAATCCCTGGAGTGGTAGTAAATTATATGCATAATTTCACCCAGGAATATGTGAATACGGGTAGAAACAGTCAGGTAGTGTTAACAGACGTTTCCTCCACAGGTCTGCCAGGTAAGAAAAGGTATGTATTATCTGTAAGAAGTCTGTACTTGTACACTTTGTGCAACACCCACTGTCCAACTCCAAGGCTGCAGATGACTGCAAGATAAGTACATACTCCAGGTGGTCTCCTCCAAGAAATGTCCCCCAAGTGTCACGCTATCATGGCTAGTGGTCATTTTTGCCATCACCCAGGGTGACCGAAAGAAATTAAGGCAGTGTATGGCAGTAGCGCAAACACATGCAGTAAGAGTGCACATATGTAACATTGACTGAATATGGTTAGAAACAGTCGGGTAGTGTTAACACACATTACCACCACAGGTCTGTCAGGTAAGAAAAGGTATATATTTGCTGTAAGAAAGTTGTACTTGTACACTGTGTATAACACCCACTAACCCAACTCCAAGGCCATAGTTAGATGTAAAGTGAGGTCATACCTGCAGAGTAATGAGTAGAGTAATTATCATTACAGTTGTGAGCAATTGAATACTATACAGTTGTTAATTGGTCTCTCTCTCTCTCTCTCTCTCTCTCTCTCTCTCTCTCTCCCCACCAATAATCTATACACACAAATCAATGGGTATGTTTTTCACCAAACCTACTGTTGGGACATGTTCCTTATTGTTCTACAAATATTTAAACGTTTGATTATTAATGTTCCCTGTTTAAATAATATCATTGGTGGCTTGTTGCTATCAATGTAACCTGCATGCATGCTGTTATAATATCCACTGTGGTTACATATTTGCATGTGTTCTGTTTGCTGTACAACTGTTAGAAATCTGTTTTATGGGGTCAGTTGAAACACCCATGCATGCTGTTATAACTATTCCTGGAATTGCTTTGTTCATGACCAGCCAACAGTTGGAAAACCTCAACACCATAGCAGGTCTGGGAATGCTGGTCCCACTGGATTTGCCTGTCACACCTCATCCCCAGCACATCAGGGACCCACCCCCTGGACTTCCTCGTCTGCTGTTCCTGCACCACCTTTGGATGGAACCGCCTCATCGGATGGGGGTCATCCCACCCTGGGAGCGGGCGTGGACAGGACACTTTTACCCATACTAGAGTCTGAGGTCTGGTGCATAGCAAGCTTCAGAAGGCATTTGGAGATCAGCTACACCAGCTTGAGGGCCACGTGGCGCATCTTGAAGGTCAGCCTGCCCCTCCTGCTCAGCCCCCAGCACAAGCCACCTTTCGGGCCGTTGACTGCCTGTGGGTGGGGACTTCAGTCCCACTGTATCCATTTGGGGGCTCGTGTGTATCCAATTCCCTTCCCTGTCCATGGTGCTTACTCCCCACTTGTGTCATATACCACCCCTGTCTGCTGTCTTGTCTGTATTCCTACCTAACTTACCTCCCCAATTATACGTACTATCCTTCCCCAACATCCCACTCTCACCTTAAAAAAAGGGGGGGGCAATCTGATCCCCCCCCCCCAAAAAAAAAATATGCCCCGTACATAGCCATCCATTTTGCACGTGTCCACTGGAAACATGTAATGTTAAGTTGTCTATCTCGCCTTCGTTCTTGCTGGTTGGGATCGGAGCCGATCCTCTACTCCGATTCCGCGAGAGCTGTTTACTGGCTCGAGGCTACCCCTTATCCCATGATGCCTAGCGATAGCTACCCAGATCTCGTTTGCCGCTTCAGCTGCGAGGTGTCATTTTTCTGGCTCAGGCTCGTATAAAGTTTTTTTTATAGAACTTTCTTAACTTAGACATAGTCCTCTTTCTGGTTTATTGTTAACTTTTAGTCTTGTTTTTCTCTGTTAGCTAGTGTTTTATTGTAGCCTTCCTCCCCTTCCTTGTAGAACTCGTTTAACTTAGAGAGTCCCCCCCCCCTTCTCCTCTTCTTGTCAGGTTAGCCGTTTAGGTTAGAGGCTTTCCTTCTACCTTTCTTTCATAGGCTAGCCGTTTAAGTTAGCGGCTTTCCTATCAAAAAAAAAAAAAAACATTTAGTTTTATTCTGCTAGTATAGTGTGTTTTTGTGTAGACTGTATTTGCTTGATAGCTTTTGTTGTTGTATTTCTAGTGTTCTTTTTTCAGGATGTCAAAAGAATCCAAAGTCTCTGGATTCAAGAGGTGTGACTCATGCTGTCAGAAAATGTCCGACAGATGGGCACACTTCTTGCGTCTATTGTTTAGGCGCCGTGCACCTGCAGGACTCTTGTTCTATCTGCCATGCATTTAGCCCAAGAGTTCTGCAGGAGCGTAAGAATAAGCTTATTCTTAGGGGTCTTTTAAAGCCCTAGGATTCACCGGCCAAGACTTAGCCTGTGAAATCCCCTAAATCTTCCAAGCCGTCGGCTCAAAGTTCGGATCCATCCTTGGTTCAGATTCCACCTTCTACTATCTCCCCGTTGGCTCCATCTGGATCTTCGGAGCCACAAGAGGCAAAGGTCCCCTTCCTTGGAATCTATTCATTTGGCTCCTCTGTCTCCCCTGCTTCAGAGAGCAGTCGCAGATCTTCGCACTCCTCTCGGTCCTCCAGGCTGTCGGATCACGATGTGGAGAGAGTGGTCAGTGGTTGCTAAAATCACAGGCACTTGCCAAGATGTTGTCCAGCCCTCCTCAACAGGTGTCTGCTCCGTCCATTCTATTGATGTTCCTCTTCCGACTCCATTGAGTTCGGAGCCGGAGTTCGTTGGGGTTCGAGTAGTGGAACAGTCAGCTCCGATAACGCTATCTCCTTCGGTTCCATCGGCTCAGATACCCTCGATGGTGCCGTCCATCGAGGGATCTGGGCGCCGGGGCTTCCTCGTCGGCTCCGAGGGGCGAGTGGCATCGGACCCTTGTCTGACCCTGTTCTCCCTCTCGGAGCTTCGGTGCAGGTGAGCTCGGCTCCTACATCGGCCTCGGAGCAGTCTCCCTCGGTGCGGAGAAAGATTCCGATTTCCTCGGAACCGGAGCTTTCTCTGCATCGTGGCAGGGACACCTTCGATGTCATGAGGAGTGTGATGGCCACTGAGTCAGCTCCACTATTGGCCCCACCGGCTCCGTCCCCTGTAGTGCCTGTGCTAACCTCTGCTTCTCCTCCAGACCCCAAGCGTAGGGAACCGGCCCTCCAGGACACCCCATTGGGTGTTTCCTCTTCTTCCGAGGTCTCCCCTAATCATTCAGAGGAGCTCCCTCGTAAGAAGAAGTTCAAGAGGAAGTACATTGACTCCCCTGAGTCACTTCTGATACAGATTTAGATGATTTGGAAGGGTCCCCCGAGATCCCTCTCTGAAGATGTTTCCTTCTCGGACATCCTAGAAATGCTTAAGCAGAGGGGGAATTGGAATCCCCTAGCCCCTACCGAGGATGCGTCTGTATTTCTGGATGCATTTGGTTCCCGACCTTCCACCTCCTGGGTTTCTCCGCCTTTCGATCCACTTATGGCAGTGGTGGCTCGAAACGCTTGGTCAGCTCCGGATACAGTGGAACCAACTCCAAGGAGACTTGGCAAGTTCATCACATCACCCCATAAGCAGTTCTTTACCAAAGGTGTCCCTGTTGATGCCATGGTGGTAGCAGCAGCCACCAAAAAAAGAGTTAGCGGTGACCTCTTTGTCTATCCATCCTCCTAACAAGGAGTCTAGGCCTATGAACAGATACGGGAAGCGAATGTTTGCTTCAGTGACCTTCTCTGAGGTCACTGAACTACTTATGCCATTTTACCCGGCTTCAGAGGGATCTCCTTAAAGAGCTCGGAGATACCCTTCAAGATCCATCAGCTGAGAGGGCTCAAGCTAAAGTAGCTTCCCAGCTGGCGACTCTTAATTCTATAGTCAACTCCTCCATGAGGCTCATTTCCTATGCAGCCAATGGTGCGAGTAGAGCCCCAGGTACGGGTGTAGCCCTTAGGAGGCATGCATGGATGCGGCTGTGTAATTTTGCGGAACCCTTTCGAGCGTCATTCACCAACACCCCCTTTGATGGTTCCTTTCTTTTTGGACCACAGGTGAAAGACACTTTGACTAGGTGTGAGCAAGAAGGCAAGACTCTCTGCTGTGGGAGTCCGTTTTTCCACTCCCTCTAGACCATATCCCAAAGGTCAGAAGAGTGGCAAAATGTGGTTCTGAAAATCCCAAGGAGCCTTGCCTGATACACATAGTGATTTTTTTTTCCCTCCAGGGGCAGGGGAGGAAACGATAACAGACACCGCCCTCGTGGCAGAGGGGGGGTCCGCAGAACCAGGGCAACAGAGAATCTTTCTCTGACAAGCCCTTTCAGCATCCCTGAAGAGTTGCCCGGCTGCTCACCTTTGGAGGCAGTCTGGGGAAGACTTTCACTGTACCCAAAAGCCAGGCAAAATTTAACGCAAGACAAATGGGTACGGTCCATTATATCCGGAGGTTACAAAATTCCATTCTGTCAACCCCCCTTACAGTCAAGGAAATCCCTTCCAGATGTTCCACCCAATCTGAAGGACCAAGCAGTCATATAAGTTTCAAATGTGCTAGAAAAAGTCATCCAGGAAGTCCCGGCAGACCAGCATGGATCCGGAACTTACTCAAGGTTCTTTTTGGTACCAAAAAAGACAGGGGACTGGAGACCAATTCTGGATCTCGGCAGATCTGTACAAAGAACAAAGTTTCTGATGGTCATGCTACAGTCCATTTTACCCTTTCTGGGTCAGGACAATTGGATGTGCTCGATAGATCTCCAGGACGCGTACTACCACATCAAGATGGACAGGCACTCCAGGAGATTTCTTCGCTTCTGGCTGGGAGCCAGTCATTACCATTTCAGAGCTCTTGGTCTCACCACAGCCCCCAGGGTGTTCACCAAATGTATGGCAGTGGTCACAGCTCACCTGAGACGTCATGGATTCCAGGCGTTTCCATATCTAGACGACTGGCTCCTCACTGCTACTACCAGGCATCAACTTCTGCAGGCCAGGGACTACACAATCTGCTCCCAGCTAGGCATTACAATAAACTTCGAAAAATCTGCCTTTTTGCCCTGTCAATCTATCACCTACATAGGTACAGACTTAAACACAAGGAACATGTTCACAAGACTACCGCTAGACAGGGTGTCTACAATTCATCAGCAAGTACAAATTCTAATGCAGAGCAAAAGAATCCAAGTCAAGTGCGTCCTTCAAACTCTGGGTTCCATGGCAGCAGCCATTTTTTTAATCCCACTGGCCCGCTTTCACATGAGGATCCTTCCGTGGCTTCTATTCACACAGTGGTCTTTCCAACAGCTGCCCATGTCTCACATGATTATGATTATGGAAGCATGCAAAAGGCACCTTTCCTGGTGGATGGTCTCCCCACTAGTGACTCAGGGCAGACCCTTCATTCAGCCCCCTCTGGTAGCCACAGTGACCACAGACCCCTCCCTGATATGGTGGGGGGGGCATTATCAGGGCAGGACGGTCCAAGGCACTTGGCAGCCTCACGAGTACCATCTGCACATAAACGTCCTAGAAATGAGAGCTGTGCTCCTAGCGTTGCAAGCCCTTCAGGACTCTTCCTTCTGGGACCATTGCAATTCAAACAGACATGTCAGTGGTGTGGTACATCAACAAGCAGGGCGGAACCAGGTCCTACCCCCTGTGTCGAGAAGCACTGACTGTGGCAGTGGGCGATTTCCTCCCAACATTTTCTGATTGAGACTCACATCCCTGGGAGGTCCAACGTCATAGCGGACAGGCTCAGCAGAGCTATCTTCATGCCTCACGAGTGGTCTCTGAATCAGGAAGTTGTGGATCTTATTTTCCGCAAATGGGGACAGCCTTGCTGCGACCTCTTTGCCACACCCTTGAACAGCAAATGCAGCAACTACTTCCTTCTTCCGCTTCCAGGTCACTCACCCAGAGACGCTCTAGTCCACGATTGGTCTCAGGAACTTCTTTATGCATTTCCTCCGGTTCCCCTGATTCCAAAACTCATACAGAAAGCAATAATGGGTTGCAAAATGATCCTCATTGCCCCCTACTGGCCTCGACCGATATGGTTCCCATTCCTGCACCATTACCTTCTCGATCAGCCTTGTACTCTGGATCTGATTCCAGACCTACTGATTCATCAATCGGGTGGGTTGAATCAATCCCTCCAAACTCTCCAGCTCACAGCTTGGTTGCTCCACTTCCTACATTAGCCAGGCTTCCCAGCATTTCCCTGGTGATGGATGAGATTATTGTCTCCTCTCACAAGTCCACAACCAGAAAAACTTGTGCTAGTAAATGGAAACGTTTTTCTTGTTGGGCAGAGGCTAGGAACGTAGATCCCTCTTCAGCCCCAGTCCACGAAATTCTGGAATTCCTAGCACAACTTTTTCATTCTGGGTCCGCTTCGGCTACAATTAGGGTTCAATTAGCGGCCATTTCTAACTTTCATGTTGGTTTATCAAATTCAAATATTATGTCTCTCAAGCTCTGTAAAGCCTTTTTGAGAGGGGCCACTCTCCTTAGGCCCATTCTCCTTGGGACCTTAATTTGGTACCAACTCTGCCCCCTTTTGAACCAGCAGCGTCCTGCTCCATTAAGTTTCTATCTTGGAAGACACTTTCTGGTAGCCATTACTTCAGCCAGACACGTCTCCGAACTTCAGGCACTATATGTTCGTCCTCCATATTTGGTTTTTCATAAGGACAGGGTTGCTCTGAGGGCTAATCCTTCGTTTCTTCCAAAAGTCTGCTCAGAAAATAATTTGAACCAATCTATAGACCTTCCTGTGTTTTTTCCCCTAACCACACCAACAAGGCAGAGTGCAAATTACACCAATTGGACGTTCATAGACAATTGCGTTTTTACCTGCACAGGACTAAGGAGATAAGGAAGTCAGACCAACTTTTCCTTTCTTATGCTCTAGGCAAACAAGGTCTCCCAGTTTCCAAGGTGACCTTATCCAGGTGGTTGTCTCACACTATTACTTTCATTTATCAATTAAGACACAGAGTTACCTATTAAACCGAAAGGTCATTCTACTAGGGCCTTGGCCACCTCTGTAGCCTTCCAATCTAGGTTGCCCTTGGATTCTATCTGTGCAGCTGCTACGTGGACAAATCCTCATACATTTATTTCTCATTACAAGCTAGATATGGTCTCCAGGAGCAGAGCTGCCTTTGGTTCCACTGTTCTGAAGAGTCTGTTGCAATGAGCCGCCCAGGATTATAGGTGCTAGGGACGCTGTCCCCACCAGCAAGAACGAAGGTGAGATAGACAACTTAACATAAAGAAGTTATGTACCTACTATTACGTTCCATGTTAGTTGTCTTCATCTCGCCTTCTTTCTTGCGTCCCACCCTCCGTCCCCCTGTCCTATTGGACTGAGAGGAATTCTGATTTCACTGGCTGAATGTTCTCTAGATTGTTTCCTCTACTGACTTAGAGAATTTGACAGGTATGCTCAACCTTTTTATTTGGACAGGTTTATTCTCTGGTTCTGTCTGGAGTTAGCTATTTCAAACAAAATCTGGGTAGCTATCGCTAGGCAACATGGAATAAGGGGTAGCCTCGAGCCAGTAAACGGCTCTCGAGCTATAGAAGATGGCCGAGTCGGAGCCGAGGATCGGCTCCGATCCCAACCAGCAAGAAAGAAGGCGAGATGAAGACAACTAACATGGAACATTATGGTAGGTACATAACTTCTTTTTCCCAAGTATTTAAACTTATCCACTTTTGAAAACTGTACTCCCTGCGTATTCACCATTCTTCTATCCTCCCTCCCATTCACACACATGTATTCTGTCTTATTCCTGCTGACCATCATTCCTTCCCTCTCTACAACATACCGCCACCTCTCCAGGGTCTCCTCAACCTGTTCCCTACTCTCACTACAGACCACAATGTCATCTGCCAACAGCACAGTCAACAGGGACCCCTGTCTGATCATGTCTGTCAACCTGTCCATCACCACTGCAAGTCAGATATGAAAGGGACTCGCAGCTGATCCCTGATGTACTCCCACCTCCATATTAAATGCACCTGTCTCTTCCAATGCAGAACTCACTGCTGTCACACTAGCCTTGTACATACCCTGCAGCATTCTTACAGATTCCTACACCACCCCTGGTCTCCTCAAACAATACCACAACTACTCTCTCGGCATCATGTCATATGCTATCTCTAAGTCCATAAAGACACAATGCAGCTACTTCTGACCTTCTCTGTATATCCCCATCAACACTCTCCGATCAAAAATTGCATTTGTACTGCTCTTTCCTGGCATGAAACCATACTGCTGATCAGTAATCCTCACCACCGTTCCTAACCTAGCCTCCACCACCCTTTACCATTACCTCATCCTGTGACTGATCAGTGTTATCCCTCTCTGTAGTTACTACAGCTCTGCACATCACCCTTATTCTCATAAGCAGTACCCAAACACAATTTCCCAACTCCTCATGCATCCTCTCACTTTCCAAGATTACAGTTAACAATCCACTTAATAAGACCACTGACATGTCTCCTAAACACATCCATGCATCCACAGGTATGTCATCTGGATCAGCAGCCTTTCCATTCTGAAACCTCTTCATAGCTATCCTTACATACTCCTATCTGTTGCAGATGTTCTTTGTGTTTCACTGTTGCAGTCATTACATTTGGGTAATCTGCTGACAGGTTGCCCTCAGTCGGCCTGAATTCCAAAGTCTTGGGTCCTGCGTCAGTTGCTGTCTCCTCTTCCATGACGTCAGGGGTATAAAACATGCAGCCGACGCCATTTTCTTTAGTCTTTCTTGCCGCGTGGTGCCCGAAGCAGAAGCATTTCGCAAGTGCCGGTCAGCCAACTACTGAAATATTCTTAGAGTTTCAGAACCAAAGTCTTCACTAAAGCCAAGTACCTCGTTGGGGAAACTTTTTTTCTTACTCCATACCGATGTCAGAAAAAGTTAATAATTGTTTACTTGTGGGAAGCAAGTACCTCATAAGGATTTCCATGTATACTGTATTCCTTGCCTAGGCCCTGATCACAACGTGCCTGGCTGTCGGTTTTGTGCTACATTTAACCAACGCACTATTAAGCGTCGTTATATCTTTGCCTCAAAGTATTTTGGAAACAGATTTAATTACCCAGAAAAGTCATCGGATAGCAATCCGACTACCGGAGTACACAAAAAACGCAAAGAAAGGGACAGAGAAAGGCGGTCGAGATCCAAAACCGACGAAGCTTCTTCTAAGCCAGTCGCCGGTTCACCGGTACTCTGGCGCTTTCGCAGCCCCTGATACCCGCTACCTTCGAGTCGCAGGCCTCTACCGACACCCATGTGGAGTCCAGCATGCTGCAAGATACTCAAGGTATTGGACCGACGGATGTATCTCCCTTGGATGGGTCCGGAGCCGCTGAGCAGGCTTCTGAGGGTGTGTTCAGACCTCAACATTTGTATATCAAACCGACGACAGCTGCAAAACCAAAGACAAAAGCAACTTCTAAATCTAAAAAAAGATGCATGAGCTATGTGCACAGGCCTCTATGCCTAAAAAACAGATGATCAAAATGGCTGAAGACCTTATTACCTTGATCAGGGGTATCCATCCTCCTCCAGATAAGAGGCCTAGGCAAGACACTGATTATGAATCATCAGATCAGGTTTCTATTTCTTCTGATCAGGAATTATCTATACCTCCCTATGAGGACTCTGATGCAGAGGAGTCTATACCATATGCATCTCCACCGGAGGATTATTCTTTAGGAGAAACCTTGCATACTTTGAGGGAGCATTTTCACTGGGAGAGTCAGGATTTCTCAGAATCAAAAAAGAGACTCTGGGATTTTCTTCTTCTCCCTCAGCACAGGCCTTTAGCCATTTCCCCTGTTTTAGACCTTGTGGATGATGTGTTTTCGGAGTCAAGCTTGACCCCTGACTCCTTACCTCCAGCTCCCAGTAAGAATGACAGATATTACAGGGTCCCTGACTCACATTTTTGTTTAGAAACCCTGCTGCTGATCCTGAAACTATTTCACAGGGCCCAAAGGGAGTTAAGGCCTCAACAGCAAAAAATCCTACCCCCTCTGACAGATTCAAGGGCACTGGACAGATGGGGAAAAAAGGTTTATACATCTGCAACCTTGGCAATCAGGGCCTTAAACTGTCAAGTTCATATGCTTAAGTATAAACAACATGTTATGGGATTGCTGAAACAGAAAATGATGTTGATTTCAGAATGTGCAGAAAATAAAGAATTGCAGGAATTATTGCATGGGTTGGAAAGCATACTTTGCAATGTGGTTTTGATTCCTTCGAGGCCTCCTGCAGGGCCGCAGTTACTGGATCTGTAATTGGGAGGCATGCCTGGCTAAAAGAACAAAATTTGCCTGATCATGTTAAAGCTAAATTACTAGATGCACCTTTACAGCATGATACTGTGGTATTAAGGCAGAAGAGGTTTTAAAGAAAATGGAAGACAAAGCTAAGTCTATGCAAACTGTTAAGTGCAGCCACCAAGATTCAGTAGACACTGGCCTACAAAAAATTGGTCCTTTCCTGTGTCAGACAGAGCTCAAAGGGGCAAATCCAGATGCCCTAAGGGTTCCAGATACCAGGCGCAAGATTCATACAGGTCAAAGCAATGGGGCGCTTCTACCTCCAAATCTGGAGGAGATAAAGCGCAGACTTACAGAAAACAGTCCCAATGACTTCCCTCTGCCTACACCAAGCACTTACTTTTGGTAGCACCCTTAGGGGGGAATTTAGCACTTTTTGCTCAAAATTGGCAATTGATAACCAAGGACAAGTGATTACTAAACATAGTATCACAGGGATACAGATTCCATTTCCGCACTATGCCAATGGCAAATGGTTGGCCAGATCTGCCAAAAAATCAGTGGGCAGAGGAACAGAAACAGGTTACGTCCCTCATGGATATGGGGGCCATTCAGGCAGTACCAGAACAGGAAAAAGGACAAGATTTTTACTCAAGACTGTACTTGGTACCCAGAAAGGACAAGGCCTGGCGGCCAATACTGGATTTATCGATTTTGAACACATACCTGGACATTCCAAAATTCAAAATGCTGACTTTGCAGCAGCTTCTGCCCATGCTGGGCAAGAATGCTTGGCTGGTGACATTAGACCTAAAAGAGGCTTACCTGCATGTCCCAATAAGGCATTCGTGCAGAAGATGCCTCAGATTCAAGGCTGGCTTAATGTATTACCAATTCTCTGCACTGTCCTTTGGCTTATCTACTGCGCCCAGGGTCTTTACAAAGTGCCTGGCACCAGTAATTGCATTTTGCAGACAGAAGTATACAAATATTCCCTTACTTGGACAACTGTCTCATTCAAGCAAAGAACAAGGACACTCTTCTTCGACACCTGGCGTTTGTGAAAAGGCTTCTAACATGCCTAGGGTACACAAACGAAAAGAAATCGCAACTGGTACCCTCTCAAAAGATAACATTCCTGGGTGCAAGCTTGATTACAATGGCCCAGATGGCTTACCTCACGCCAGACAAGCAAAGGCAACTGACTAACTTCAAACTGATGGCAACAAAAACCCAGTCATCTGAAAGACAAATTTTGCAGGCTGTGGGCTTCATGGCATCCTGCATCCTACTGATTCCATATGCAAGACCGCATATGAGGAAACTTCAATGGTACCTAAAAAGTTTATGGAGTCAACATTCTCACAGTCTGGAAGCAATGATTCCTCTCATTCCCTGCCTACAACAGGAGTTTCTATGGTGGGCAAAGGCATGTCACCAAAACATGGGACGGCCTTCACTCTACCCCCTGCCAGCCAAACCATGACAACAGACTCAGGTTGTGCCTGGGGGGCCCACATGGCAGGAAGATGCATTCAGGGCATATGGACCACAAAACAAATGCATCTACATATCAACCAGAAAGAGATGCTAGCTGTTCAAAATCCCCTAACAGCCTTCAAGGACTTACTTCATCCAGGGCAACTAATGATAAAGACTGACAACACCACGGTCATGTGGTATATAAACAAGCAAGGGGGCACACACTCATACCCCCTTTGCAGATTACCCATGGCCCTGTGGGGCACAGCTTTGACCTACCAAATACATCTTCAAGCTCAATTCCTGCCAGGAAAGCAAAATACTCTGACAGACAATTTAAGCAGAAACTTTATGGATCCTCATGAGTAGAAACTAAATCCACAAATCTTCAGCATGACGACAGAGAAATGGGGGAACCCAGACATAGATCTGTTTGCCTCTCCTCCAACATTATCAATTAAAAAGATTCTGCACAAGGACTTATCACAGACGAGCATGGAAAGTGGACGCCCTATCCTTCAGTTGGAAAAACCTATCAGTTTACTCCTTTCCTCCTCTGCCTTTTCTCCCCAAGGTCCTCCTAAAAGTCAGACAAGAGAAACCAAAGATGATACTAATTGCCATGGACTGGCCCTGCCAATACTGGCACCCAATCCTAAGGAACTTGTCTCTACCCAGCTTGGACTTTACCTCAAAGACCTCAACTACTGTCTCAGCAAAACAATCAGATCCTGCACAATCGACTACAGACACTGAACCTGGCAGCATGGCTGATCATGTTATACAAACAATACCTCTCAGTAAAGCTGTGATGGATGTCATTTTGGAAGCCAGAAGGCCTAGTACTAGAAAATCTTATGCTGACAAATGGAAGAGATTCTGTGCTTGGAAATCGAGCAGAAAAAACTGATACAGCAGAACCAAATATTCCTCAAATATTACAATACTTAACTGCGATGCTTGACAAAGGCCTATCTTTCTCATCAATTAAAATCCATGCCTCTGCCATTTCGGCTCATTACAATACAGAGCCACAAATTTTCTCTCATCCATTACTAAAGCAGTATCTTAGACGAGCCAAAAATTTAAGGCCTCCTAGAAGATCACCATTACCTGCATGGGGACCTCAATTATGGAAAAGCTCACCCTGCCTCCATTTGAACCAGCTGCTACCACTGATAAAGTTCACTTCAGCAAGAACAGTTTCAGAGCTACAGGCACTCATGGCTGTAGAGCCTTTTATCATATTTTACCCAGACAGGGTGTCTCTGAGGACAAATCCTACATTTATGCCTAAGGTGATTTCCAGTCTGGCTCTTAACCAAACAATTCATCTGCCAACCTTTTATCCAAATCTGCAGAACAAGGAGGAGAGAATTCTGCATTCCTTGGACGTACGCAGATAGCTAAGATTCTACTTGAGCAGGACTAAAGCTCTAAGAAAAACTGAGCAATTACTAGTGTCATATGCTGCATTATCAGAAGGAAAGGCTATTTCAAAGCTGACCATTTCAAAGTGGATAAGCCACTGCATCTGTTTCTGCTACTTACACCATGGTAAACCTGTGCCCAAGGGTATTGAGTCTCATTCCACCAGAGCTGCAGCTACTTCAGCAGCCTTTCTCAGAGGAGTACCAAAGACATTCTAGAGGCTACTACTTGGAGTTCTGTTCACACCTTTACAAAGCATTATTTGCCTCTCTAAGTCCAGGACAGGCTTTGCCACTGCACTTCTGCAGGGCCTTTTAGACGCACCTAATGCTGTTTAGCTCTAGCCTCCCAACCATAGCTTTGAGATTCTACCCAAATGTAATGAGAGCAACAGTGAAACATGAAGAATATAGTACAGTTGTGTACACTTACCATAAATGTAGATGTTCAAGTGTATTCACTGTTGCAGTCCAGGTTACCCTCCTGCCATCCCCCTGTCATTCTGGAGTTTCTTTCCTTCTCTATCTTCTACAACCTATGTGGTGTATTTGCTTGTAGATGAAGGTATATTGATGCATGTGTATGTATATGTGTGTGTGTGTGTGTGTATATGTGTGTGTATGTGTATATATATATATATATATATATATATATATAATTTTTTTTTTTATTATTTTTGCTACCTTTTTCGGGGCACCTGATATCGGGGGCAAGAAAAAGCGTCGGCTGCATGTTTTATACCCCTGATGTCATGGAAGAGACCGCAACCGACACAGGACCAAAGACTTTGGAATTCAGGCCGACTGAGGGAACCTGCCAGCAGATTACCCAAATGTACTGACTGCAACAGTGAATACACTCTAACATCTACATTTATGGCAAGTGTACACAACTGTACTTTCTGATTCACCATAACCGCATCATCCAACCTTCTCTTTTTCTCTCATTCTTCTCATGCAACAGCCCGTCAAAGAACTGTTTCCATCTGCTCTACACACTCTCCTCGCTTATCCGTATGTTTCCCAATTATCCTTTATCTCCCTAGCTATGTGCCTCTGTCTAGCCAGTAGGTACAGGTCCTATTCTCTATCCTTGGTGTCCAACCTTACATACAACCATTCAGACGTCCCATCCTTAGCCTTTGCCACTACTGTTTGCCATGCACCCCATCTCATTATACTCATGTCTACTTCCGTTATCTGTCTGACAATCCCACTTCACCTTCGCCAGCCTCTTTCTCTGCATAGTCACCTGTGCTTCTTCATTCCACCACATCCCCTTGTCCTCCTTCCTCTGTCCAGATGTCACACCAAGCCATGTTCTACTCCTCTCCCTTACTAGCTCGGATGTAGTTAACCAGAGATTTGGTAACTCTTCATTCCCACCCACTGCCTGTCTTAACTGTTCCCTGAACTCTATCTCACTATCCCCCTTTTTCAGTATCCACCATTTGATCCATGGTGCTGCCCTCACACTCCTCCCCTTCTTGATCACCAGTGTCATCCCACTGAGCAATATTCCATGCGGCCTAACTACACTTTCCCCTGTCACCACTTTACAATTTCCAATCCCCTTCAAACAGGCCCACCTGCATAGGAGATAATCCACCTGTGTGCATCTTCCTTCACTCTTGTATGTCACCCTATGCCACTCAGTCTTGTAAAAATACATATTCCGCACAGCCATGTCCAACTTTTGCAAACTCCACCACCATCTCACCTTCTGCATTCTTTTGCTTAACACCATACCTACCCATCACTTCTGCACCCCCTCTGTCCTCTTCACCAACTTGCATGTTGAAATCTGCTCCAGTCACCAGTCTCTCACCCTTGGGTACAGTCATCACCACTTCATCCAACACTCCAAAGTATGTCTGTCTCATTCATCACACACACAATTAGCGGAGCATATGCACTAACAACTGTCATCATTACACCATCAATTCCCAGCCTCATAAACCTTGGTCTGCCCAACACTCTTACCACCCCCAAAAACACTGTTGGCATAATATTCTTTCAGGTTAACCACTACACCGTTTCCCCTCCCATACACACCATGATAGAACTTTGTACCCGACTCCGATATTATTCACAGCCGTAACTCTCTTCCATCTGGTCTTTGGCACACACAGTATATCCACCTTTAATCTGTTCATCATATCAACTGGCTCTGTCCCTATACCTGTCATAAGTGCATCATTAAAAGTTCCTACCGTCACTACCACACTCAGCCTTTCCTTCTCTCAAGCTTGCCATATGAGCATCGGACATCCTCCAGGGTACGTCTGTGAATGCAAAGGCTATTTTACTATCAAATGACATGCGTGTGTTACAGCAATATGAAGAAAGTGTCACTAATGTTGGCCCATAGCCCACCATGTACGTGCGGTGTCCTCCAGATGTCTTGCCCTAAATGGTTGACATGAATGACTGAGCAGCAAAATTATTACAATGTGCCATACTGACAACAGAAATGTGTAGCTGTTATTACCTGTGCAGATGTATACATGAGTAGGTGTACCTGGCTGCCTCATAACAACTGACATGGGATGCAAAACATCAGGTAAATGAGCTGTACATATGTGTAATATTACTGTTTGTGCATCAGAGTTACACTTCTGGGTACTAACATAAGCAGGAGTATTGCATTGAAATTGTAGAGGTGTCCAACTGTGTTATGACCTTGTGTCCATGCCTATTACAGACATATGACCACCCAGATAGCTGTATGGCCTCAGCAATACCTTAATTGTAAAACCTGTCTCCACCAAAGTAGAGTAAACCCCTTTGCTGGACAGCAGTAATGCACAAAGCACATAACTGGATGCTGTATTGGCTGTACAGTGCAAAGTAGGTGCAGACATCAACTGGGCAGCATGTCAACCTTTGAACGAGCATAGTAGGTCACAGGTGGATTACTGTAAAGCTGATTATGAGTGCAAATCGGACACATCCACTGAGGGAAGTTAGAAGGCCATCTTCACATATGTCTGCAGTCTCAGACGCAACAACCCAAACCCCCCTGTAATGGAGGTTAATCACAGCACATGCACACACACCATAGCTACAGCCAATCTGCTGCAGACAGGTTAGGGCAAACATCACTCCCCCTGGCTCAACATCAGTATAGGTGGATATGTGTGCACACACACCCCTCCCCTCATTATCATGGATCAGGTGCATACTGCCTAATCAAAGTTAACAAAAGCAGGTTCCCCTTGAGGCCTGATAACAGTCCTGTCTGCATCCTAAATGAACCCAGCCATATGCTTCCAACTCCATTACACACACTGTATGCAAGCAAAGCTTGAGCACCATTGACATCCCATCCACAAGGAACACTGCCACTATCATCCCTCTACACAAATGTGAATGGTGGTTTGTACAATGTACTGACCCTCATTGGGGGGGGGGGGGGGGGACATGACACAACAGGACCAGAAGTACAATGCATATTCACAGTGCTACTAGGTGCAGGGGTATGATGTTTTTTTTAATATGTAGTGGTTAATCATGTGCTGTCCTCTGTAAATAACTGGCCACTGTCTGAGGTCCTGTGATGTGTTTTCCTGTTTGTTTTCCAGGTGCCATGCAGTGCCAACCCAGCTATACCGCTAGAGACAGCGCCCATAACCGAGGCAATAATCCAACACTGTGGCATCCTTTTCAGCCTTGGCTGCCAAAATCAGAGGGAGTGGACTGCCATGTGGGACGATATTGTCCAGAGAGTGAACATCGTGGGCCACCATGAACACACATGATCAGGTCAGGCATAGAGCAACTGACCTAATCTGATGTGCCCGGCAAAGGGCTGCTGCTTTAGCAAGGGACTGTACTGCCACTGGTGGGGTTCAGGCACACAGGCCCCACTTACGGCAACGGAGGAGCTCCTTGCCACCATTGGGGTAGCCCCCACACAACCGCATATGCAGGAAACATCAGTTGTGGAGGTGGGTGGCACCCAGGCAACAGGTGAGTAGTGTCCAGGTAAGGCCAAAGTGCACATCCATGTCAATGTTATGAGGTAGCAGTTCCACTGTCTTCTATAAAGTGTTTAGATGCATATGTCAGTGCACAATGGATTAGTGGGTGGGGTTTAGTAAT
Source organism: Protopterus annectens (assembly GCF_019279795.1). Classification (NCBI taxonomy): domain Eukaryota; kingdom Metazoa; phylum Chordata; order Ceratodontiformes; family Protopteridae; genus Protopterus; species Protopterus annectens. The sequence goes on along the minus strand of NC_056747.1, from coordinate 438,112,772 downwards.
GCACACAAGTGCACATCTATGGTGAAGAACAGCAAATTGTGTATACTGTACCTGTACAGAAACATAGCATTCATCTTGTATCAATGCCTATCTGCCGACCGTACCTCTCTCTCACACCTTCCTAGGTTCCTCTGGTCTACACGTGGTACAGCAGCCTGAAACCGGTAAGTATGGGAATTTCTTGTAGCTCACCAGTACCCCAGGCATGTTAAGGTCATGCATGTGACCATGCTCACAACTGTTACACTCAGCCATTTGGCAATATCTGCATGGTCACTTGTGGTGGGGTTCACTGCATAGTGTCACAGTGGCCTATTTGCATGACAGGTCAAATATCTGTAGCATACTTCACAACCTGTCATTGCAGGACATCTGGATGAAGACTGCCAGAATGTGGGGAGAAAAGGCCAAGACTAGGGACATATTGTATAAATCAGTGTTATACAGTGCATATAAATGGTGTACACACCTGTTAGAACGCCAGGTATTTGTGATATACGAAAATGTGAGCACAAGACCACATCCATCCAGCCTTTCATGTGACCTATAATTTGTACAATGCAAATGTAAAACAAAAAAAATCTGTTAGGGGAACAAGTATGTCGCCTAAAAGTAGTCCAAGAAGCTAGATGAATATGTTTGCACAGGATGAAGCTCATACTGTGGTGTAGCAGCGTTCAGTACAATCACAGCAGTACATCATATTGGGTACACAGCTGACCTCAATTACAGACTCTTTGATTAACTGCAAATATCGGTCAGCTCGCATACCAGGATCATTCTAACATAGACCCACAGTTGCTTGCTACAGCAAAAGCAGTGGTTCATATACAGCTTAACAAGCTGCAAAGGGATCACATTTTAGAAAGGTATCGGATTGGAAAAGGGTACCGAAACATACCCACAGCATTGCATATGCCATGGAACACAGTACAGTCATCAAACGGTGTTGAAGATATGGTGCAACAGTGACATTGTGAAGAAGTGGACATCCCTACAAGTATGTTGGGAATACAATACCAAAACTAGCCAGGGAGGCTGTCAGGATCCATACAGCAGCAGTGAAGGAGTTACAGGAATCTCTGCCAAGTACTGTGTGTGTATTACATGTGACAATTTTCCATAGTTGTCACATGTCTTGGCTATACACGGTGTGTTTGGAATATGGCAGCAGTTCCTCACACCAAACAACATCCAGTCCTGGGTAACATCTGGAAAACAATACATCAGCTTTTCAAAAAGCATGGGTGGAAATGTGTTAAGGTCTTATGAGATCAAGGTTAAACCCTTTGTTCACAATTCGGTCATGTTTGGCCCTATAACAGTACTGCACATCAGCAGAACACCACCACCCCCACCGTGAAGCAGGGTGATGGCAGTGTCCTGCTTTGGGGTTGCTGTTCACAAGCTGGAACTGGGGTTGTACCCGATTTGGAGAGGATTGTGAATGATTTCAAACACCAGTCCCTTGTGGCTGTAATCCTTCTGGTGTCTGCCACATAGCTGTGGATGAGGAGGAATTCCAATGTTGCATACAACAATGTCCCAAAGCATATATCCAACTGAACAAAAGGATGGTTTCACCATACCGCAGTCAACGTTCTGCAGTGCCCCAGCCTGAGGCCACACCTACATACAATAGACAATCTTTGGGGTGACCTGACCAGGGCTGTGCGCAGGGGATGCCCTTGCAGTCCGAGACTTGGAGGTGTTTTGCAAGGGAGAGTATGCAAACATTGCCAAGTCAAGATGTGCCATGCTGATACCTTTCCAAGAGGACTGAATGCTGTAATGAGATCAACAGGTGCTTTAACAAAGTATTAGTTTGTGTGTGCACCCTCATGTAACCCAGCTATTGTACTTATAGCATTTACCATATATTACCCCTGCCTGATGTGTATGTTCTTCAATTGGAGTGCACAGGTTATGTGTCATATTGATGTCTTTCAAATTTTCCCGGTTAGGGGTTGCCACAGTGGAACTCTGGTCTGCTCATGATTGGCAGTAGATTTTTACAGGGGCGAGTTGCCAGACTGACACCCAACATTCAAAGAAGGCATGCCCGTTCACGCTCGCACCTACCTGCATGTCTTTAGCACCACTTGTCTACGGGGAGGACATGCAGATTCCACACAGAAGGTGCTCCATCCAAGAATCTAATGGGAGAACCTCATGCTGTGAGGTGACAAAGCTAACCACTGCACCACCACGGCCCAGGTTATGTCATATTAAATTGTGGAAATGTTATGGCAATATTACTGGTGTCTTATGTGATGTCACAAAATCCTGACATGTTAACAGTGGTGTGTACACTTACTATATCCACTGTAAGCTTGGGAATTTGTTTGAGTAACCGGCATTGTTTTAACATACATGTACTGCAGGTTATGATGACTGCAGATCGCAGTATGACATTAAGTAGTTTCACCAATCCACAGTTCAAACCAGTAATTTGTCAGACAAACATAGGAGTTATGAGCAGCAGACAAGAAATATGAGCCACATATGTAGACATTCCTGAAAACTCTATACAGTTTGTAGGTATGTTCTGTAGGTGTTGTCACACTGCTGTATAGGTGAACAACAATAATGTTTATATGGGTGCAGTGTGTGCTAGGTGAAGATTCACCACCTACTAACACTTGCATATCCCAGCGGTGTAGATTAGTAGTAACAGTAAAGTTGAAAGGTATGTACTGCATGATGTTGAGGGCCTGTCCAGAGTGTTTCTTTTGGTCTGACTGTGTGTCATGAATGTCACCATTTGCCTAATGTGAGGTCTGTGGAATGCTTCTGGGACACCCCACGTGTGTGTGTGTGTGTGTGTGTGTGTGTACCAGCAAACCTTATAGTGCCATTAGTAATTTACATATGTTGTCTTTTCCTCACAGGTGGACATGGTGGTTGCATTCCCTCCCACAATGAATCTGATGTCAGTTTCTACAGAAACTCTGTCCATGATGACACCCCTAGTGAGGCACAGGTGGGTTTGTCAGGGGCTACAGCTGTGTCGCCGTTTGGCATCCCACCTTGTCAACCCCATCCCCGCACACAGTCACAGTGCCCACACATACCCCATCACCAGTGGCCACAGTTGAAGGAGAGCTGGGTGCTGGCATGGGTCATGCAAGTGTGACTGTGGCAAGTGAGGGTGTAGGCACTAGTCATAGCCAGAGTGCTGGTGAGATCCCACACAGGCAGATGGGCAGAGGTGCTCTGAGGAAGATTGCTGCCCGTCAACCCCATGTAGCAAGTGCCACTGCAGCAGTTACCAGGTGCATGTTTCGGGCCCTAATGGATGCACAGGCATGTAACGAACGTAACACCAGACAACTGCACAGGCTTGTGGAAGAACAACTCCCATGTGTCCATGGCAATATCAAACTTGTTGCGGTCACACGTGAGGGTGAGATCATGGATAAATGGTGTGGTGAGGCCTTGGCACTCCTCCACCATGGAGTATCTGCTTGAAAGCTTAGCAGGGGAGAGGCAGCAGCCATGTGGCTGTAGCTCAACACCTCGATCAGCTGGGGGTCCACTTGGCCGTGCACCATCATGCTCTCGTAGTGGCAGTAACACCAGCACTACTTAGGGTGGTGTGCTGTTCACACCACGACACAGCAGGCCATGGGCACGTGGTCCTGGCCGGTCACAACAGGGATGTGGATCCAGCAGACATCAGTCACCATTGGGGGAGTAGTACTGTCTCCAGCCTTGGCCCTGGTGGTGCCAGTGAGACCCCTGGCAGGTCCGGTTCCCATGTTCTTGGCTGGACATGGTGAAGTGTACACCCTGTCATGTACGGCCCACAGCTGTCCAACAAACCTCTGTGTAGGGAAGCCACATGGTGTGACTACGTGCATGCAGACTCACACACATCAGAAACAGCTCACACACACACACACACACCCCACCCCTGCACAGGCCATGTTATTAACACCCCCCAAACACACACACATGTCAACTATATGGCACTGCCTAGGCCTCTGGCAAACCCACACAACACCCTGTCCCTATGATGATACCTGTGCCACATCCCTGACATCCAAACCATTGATGCAGGGATAAGCTAATGGGTCTGATGCACAGGGTGAACTTAGCAAATTGTAGCTATGTAAGGTGCTGTTATCTGGCATTTGTAATGGGTACACATCAGAGAATTTGTGTACCTTTTCAGCAATGATGCATTACTGCTATTAGTAATGCTGAGTGAATGTGTTCTGACATGCTGCATTATGTTTGTGTTCTAGACGTGTGTGCGTGTCAGGATGTGGTCCTGCACACAGCAACAACAAGGGGTATGGCAGTGTGGTAACACATTGAACATGTCATAGGCGAAGTACAGCTGTATCTGCACAAATTTCCCAGGTCTGTATAACAGTGATTGCATGTGCCTCACAGCTAATAGGGCTGAAGGTTGTATATAGGTATATGGTGATTTACATCTGTTGTAGAGTGGAGAATGGTAAGTGTAGTAGGTTGAACACACCTCCGTTTGCTGATAACCACACCCCCAGGGGATATTGCGTCAACCAAAAACAGACATTATTCTCACACACGTGCGTGCACAGGATCACAGTTGCCGGTGTGGGGTTCGGAACCCCAATCCATTAAGTTGTGGCACCACAGTGTTATACAGTTATCGCAGGTGGCACAGAACTACTAGTGTGATGAGTGTACCAAGGTGCCTGTAAGGTGAATAACATCACGTGTCCCTGTGAGGTATGGCAATGGGGCATGTACTGGGTGTGAGAATAGTCATAATACTCTATCACATGCAAGTTTACACACGGACAACCACTGATGTACACACCAGTGCGCACACACATTTGCCGGTACTGAGAGCCACAGGTTCATAGATTAATAGGTATGTACTAGGTGAATGGTCATGGAGGCTTTACAAAGCTAGCCTATGGGAATACCCTGGCGTCATGCTACCTGACGATAGTTCCCAATGTGTCTGAGTATGGTCACTGGAGTGAACCCCAGGGGTTTGCATTCTATTCCCCATCCACTCTACCAGATTTCTATTGAGAAAGGCCAGTGATGTGCCCTGCTTGACATGTATGTGATGTATATTCCATACTGTGGACAGTGTCTGGGTTGTGTACCAATCCCTCAAGCATGTTCTTTGGAGCGTGGACATGTGGTTGAAGTCTCTGGGGCATGTTGTGTGGACAGATTGGTATCTTGAGATGTAGCATTGCTGACCGTGTTTGGTGAGACATGCTCTGTAAGTCAGGCAGTGATCCCACCTAAGTAGCCAGTATGACCTGGAGATTATTTAGTTATTGGAGTCTGTCCATGTAAGGCATGTGTGTAGGGCCTGGGATTCTCTGTGGGGTACATTTGCAGCCTCTCCTGTTGTTGCAGGTGTCCAGTGGGGTACATGGCAAATAGGCCACTATACACATAGGGAAGGACAGGGGGTGACCATGGCCTTTTACTTGTTTGATTACACACCCTTGGGAGATGCAACACATAGGACTTTCTGATGTCATTGGCACTGTTGTGGTCAACTGAGAGCTCACTGTCAACCTGTGTTCCCCATTCTGTTATAACGTCAATGTTCACAAGACTACCACCAATGTATTACTTCATGTGAACCATGGTGTTCCCAAAGAGGGTGATGGCACATCTCCTGGCATTGAGCTTATGTCCAGGGTTCTGACAGCAGTCATAGGTCTCAGGGAGGCCTTTGTGCATGATGTCAACATCACATGAGGGGGTAATGATAGCACCCATCTTACAGTTGTCAGCAAACATGGTCAGCCACAGTGCCTTTGTGTTGGCCTGGACCTCAGTGGTGTAGATCCCAAACATGAGGGGACCCAGGTCCACACCCTGTGGACTCCACTTGTGTCTGGTCAATGGTTTGACATGAGTCCACTGCATTCACACTGTAGGTTCTGTGAGTCACTTTGCGAGGCACCTACTGATATAGGGGTTGATGCCTAGCTGAGTAGCTGTGTGTGTGATTCCTGAGTGGAGAGTGGTCTCCGTGGATTAGAAAGGCTGCCTGTCCTGTTACCTATTACTTACTGTCACATAGTTATTGCACATGGCACAACACTTTTAGGGCTGTAGATTGTCTACACCTACCTGTACAGTGGTTGACAACTGTTGGCCTTGTAATGTGGACGTTGGGACATATGCTGGGTGGGCAACATAAATTAGCAAAACCCGCCCCCCCAATGGATCCTGTTCTTACACAAACATACTGCCATCCACACAGGATACTGTTGTCATACACACACACACACTTGCCAGCAGTGAGATTAGAACCCTACCTATCTATTTATTGCTACTACAGTGTTGCACATTTATCGCACACCCCACGGAGCTTATAGGGTGGGTGTTGTCCCAAGGTTTTTCAAAGATGAGGAACATCACCAGCCCTTGTAAAGTATGGCAGTGGGTGATGTAGTGGGAGAGAGACTTCAAAAAATACTTTAACCTACACATATATTCACACACACACATTTGCCAGAACTGAGGTTAGAACCTCTACTTTTGTACTTTAATGTTACGCAATTACTACACACAGCACTGAGCTTACAGGGCTCAGGGCCGCTAAAAGGTACACATAGGGGGATGTCAGGGAAAGTGAGCATAAAATTATGTCAGTAATGATGAATCAATCCCATAAAGCTGATAGTCTGTAAAATAAATTTGAGCAATGCAAAGTAGTGCACAGATATGCTTAGCTGGTGTAAGCGTTGCTTAAATGCTATGCAATGAGTAGCCCAACTAAGCGGATTGGCCCATTGGTAAGCAGTGGTCAACAGGACCTTTTAAGCACTGCCAACCTTAGGTTAGCGGGTTTGAGCGATGCCTACACAGATTAAGCATTTTCACATGTAACCGTCTGTTGTCATCGCTTAGCTTTGTGCAAACCCTGCTTTAATCACTCTGTCTCCATCAGCCACTGTTCTGCCTAGCAACAAAATAATCATCCCTGCCAAGTCTCAAACTCAGGACCCTCTGCACCATAGTCAGTAATGTACCACTACACCATCTGAACTGTAGGAATCGCTGTTCCAGGTATTGAATAGTTTCAGTGTGGAATCAGTTATGTTTCTATATATAAATTTACATATATAAGATATGGTGAGATACATATGAGAAAGTATATATAACGGTGTTTAGATATATATATATATATATATATATATAAGTATGTTGTACCTTTCGGCTTTTCCCAGTTAGGGGTCGCCACAGTGGAACTCCGGTCCGCTAATGATTGGCAGATTTTTACGTACTGAGTTGCCAGCCCTGACGCACAACCTTCAGTGAAGGTACGCCCATTCACGCATGTCTCCACACAGAAGACGCTTTAGCTGAGAATCAAACAGGACGTCTTACTGTGAGGCGACAACGCTACCACAGCACCACCATCGCACTACTGTGAGGTGGCAAAGATACCGCAGCATACTGTGAGACGACAACGCTACCTTTGCATACAGCTGTATACACATATATATGTACATATTTTACATGTGTGTATGTGTGTGTGTGTATATAAGTATATACACGTAAAATATATACATATGTATGTGTATACAGCTGTATGCAAAGGTGTGTGTGTATATATGTATGTATATAATATATATATATATATATATATATATATATATATATATATATATATATATATATATATATATATATATAGTGTGTGTTCATAACATGTAGTGGAATCATACAGCAGCACCATACCTCTCGACCTCTTACTGCAGGAATTCTGGCCAATGCCTGTGATAATGGGGGGACAATGGGCCAAAACTAGGGATATAATGTAAATACTGCACCTATAAATGCCAAATGTTGCCAGAGTAACACATGTTCTGAAGGAGAGTTCAGAAAAATGAAATCTGTGTCAACACTTACTGACAGGAATACTGACATCATAACAGTGCAATGAGTCTGGAGCAAGCCTAACAAATTGGGGGGTGGAAGCCATGAAGATAGGAGCATATCTCAAATACTGGAGTGGATAAGCTGACACAGTTGCTGCAGTAACACCCTGCTTTCTGTTCTAACATATATTGACTGACATAGCACAAGTCAAAAACCAATTACTTCCCACTAATTAGTGACTTAAATCCTCACATCATCCCACTGATGCACCAGAAATTCACAACACGTATGGGGGCCAGGCAACAGTACATCCCACAAATATGTGGACATAACATCACAGTGGGGGCACTACACTGAGCCGCTAGGCATGTTACCAAGCACTGTCTAAACTACAGTCAGACTGACACAGTAACCTAAATCCTGTATGGGGAATTACACATGTATTTGTAAAGGTATCAGGCACTCAGGATGTAACAGCACTGAAAAGCAGACACCACTTTGAAAGTGCATACACAAAACCAAGTCCACCACAGTCACATACTGGTAAGCCAAATTAACAGTACAGTATAAGGACTGTGTGAAGAAAACCATCAGCATAATGAGAAAAACCACAAACACTACTGTAATCCACGTGCCTTTGTCAAGAAAAGCCAAAGCTCCAACAGTCAAAAGTAAACAGAAGGACTCGGGCAGGGCTTACAGCTTAGAACATTTAATATAAGATACACGCAAGTGTTTTCACAAATTTGCTTCTTCAACCTGAAGAAGCAGATTTGTGAAAGTGCTTGTGTGCATCTTATATTAAACGTTCTAAGCTGGAAGACTTGCCTAAAACCAACAGCATATTTACCACTTGCACACTACCCCTACATGTACTGGCCCAATTCACAGTGTAGTATGATGCCTGACCGTGGTACGGGACATGTCTCAGTTCTCCCGTACAGATATGTACAGTTGATAGAGCACCAGAAACCAGGGCAGCATACAAAGACAGAAAAGGAACTGTAACATTTGCATCTACTCCCCCTACACTGGCCAACTAACATTCACAGTACACTGCTACATCATCCTGACATTCTGTCAACGATCGCCAGAAATACACAGACCTCCCAACTGTACAGAATACCACAGAATGTCCAGGCTTTGTCCTCCTACATATAACATGGTTGTCATTCAGATACATTACTGGGATGATATCAGGGATGAAGTCACTAAATAATGATATACCATACCTATCCTCCTCTTACTGCATGACATCTGGACAATGCCGGACATACTTGGGGGACAAAGGCCCAAACACAGGGGCATTATTGGCATATTGCTCTTATAAACTGAGAAAGTTGCTGGTGTAACTGAGTGTGTTGCGACATATACGTTGTGAGAGATATGAAGTCAGAAACACAAATGGATGTTACCATTTACTGACTGCAATCCTCAAGAATATGCTACTGAATTGACAAAGACATAAAATGTGTAAGACACCAAATATGAGAGTCCAAACTGTGGCCAGTATGCGAACATAGATAGAAGGTGGGGGGAGACCGTGACATTCGTACACCGTGGAATATCTGTGCTTGAGCATTTGGTGGACGATGGCCAGCAGCCACATGGATGTAGGGCAGCACCACTATTAGCTGAGGGTCTACGTGGCCATGGACCATCACATTCCCGTAGTGGCAGCACCACCGGCACTACTGAAGGGGGGTGTGCTGTCCATGTCACAACGCAGCAGGCAATGGGCAAGTGGTCCTAGCCGGTCCCAGCAAGGATACGGCTCCAGCAGGCAGCAGTCACCATTGGTGAGTAGTACTGCATCTGGACTCAGCCCTGGTGGTGCCGGTGAGACACTGGCAGGCCCAGTTTCAGTGTCCATAGCCAGAGATAGTGAACTGTACACCCTGCCATGTACAGCCCACAGCTGTCCAAAGTACCCTTGTGTAGGGCACCTACATGGTGCGACTGTGTGCATGCAAACACACACACATCACCAGCAGTCAAGTCACCTCCACACACACACTCCACCTCTGCACAGCCCATTTAATGAACACCCCCCCCCCAAACACACACATGATGTCAACCATATGGCCCAGCCTAGGCTTCTGGCAAACTCACACAACACCCTGTGCATATGATGATCGCAGTTCCACATCCCTGCCATACATACCATCGATGCAGGGGTATGCTAGTATGGGTCTAATGCACAGGTTGACTTTAGTAGAGTGTAACTATTTAATGCTGTGGAAGGTGCTGTCATTTGGCATTTGTAATGGGTACACATCCGAGTGTGCATGTACCTTTTCAGCCATGATGCATTATTGCCATTGGTAATGCAGTTCTCTCATGCTGTATTCTGTTTGTGTTCAGGTGTCTGTGTCAGCAGGATGTGGCCCTGCAGACATCACCAACGAGGGGTATGGCAGTGTGGTAACACATCGACCATGTCATAGCCGAGGTACAGCTGTATCTGCACACATTTCCCAGGTCTGTGTAACAGTTATTGCATGTGCCCCACAGCTTATAGAGCTGAGGGGTTGTATGCAAGTCTGTGGTGGTTGACGTCAGCTCTTGTAGAGTGGACAATGGTAAGTGTAGTGGATGGAACACACTTCAAATTGCTAAAGCCCGCAACCCCAGAGGATATTGTCGACCAAACACACAGAATACTGTTCACACAGACATGCACAGGATCACCGTTGCTAGTTTTGTGTTTACGCACTACTATTTTGCAATTATTGCAGGCAGCAAAGTACTACTAGTGTTAGGTACCTGTAAGGTGAGTAGCATCACATGGCCTTGTGAGGTATGGCAGTGATGGGTGTGAGAGTACACATAATAGTGTCACGTACAAGTCTACACATTCACAACCACTGATATACACATACCAATGCACACACATTTGCCACTACTGAGATCCATAGATCTGAAGTAGTTAACTTCATTTGATCAGCAACCTGTGGGTATCTGATCCGAGCCGGCAGCTTTCCTAGCCAAAGATCCGAGCTCCAAGCTCCTCCCCCTACCCATAGTGCTCTGCCACCTCCCTCTAACCCTCAGATCTCGTTTGCTGTGGCTTTGTTAAAGCATCTTAGAACGAGCTCCTAGCGTGGGTATTGTGAGTTAATGGCTTTTTTTCTAATTTTTTTGTCAGAAAATTGCTAAATCATTGTGTGTGTGGTTCCCCTTTCACTCTTACTTTGGGTAGTTTTGAACTTTTCAGTGTAGTTAAATTTAATTCCCTCCCCCTGTCTGTGTGTGAAGGCGTGTGCATGTGGGACTGCTCTTTCTCTTGTAAGAAAAAAAAAAAAAATGTCTGAAGGCCCAAAAGCTATGTTTTCTAAATGCTCCGAGTGTGGCCATAAGCTGTCCCCAGCGGATGGCCACACTCGGTGCGTTATTTGCCTGGGCATTGACAACCTTTCTTCATGCTGCACTATTTGTGCAGCCTTCAACCCCAGGGCGTTGAGGGATAGGAGGACGAAGTTAATCCTTGCGGGCCTTTTGCCCCGTGATTCTACTTCGTCTTCCTCCTCCTCTGTGGCACCAGCTGCGGCTGCTCCACCTACCGCCTCCGATCCCCTGGCCGGGACTCAACCTCCCCCTTTGGTCCAGGAGAAAAGGCACAGCAGAAAGAAGGATCAGAAGGACAAGGAGCGGGAGAAAGATAGGCACCATAGCCACAAGAGGCGGGCCGAGTCAGCTCTCTCGGCCCCGCCGTCTAAGCAGCTTGCGTCTCCCCGGGTCTTCCCCCTCCTGGCTTCGTTCTCCACGTTTCTCCCCGGAGCCGGAGGAGGAGACCCGATCACCTTCAAGGTCATCTAGGCGGCCTCATCCAGATCAACCAGGAGTCTGTCAGACGCAGACATGGACCGGATGATGCCTCGATTTCATCAGGCCCAGATGCAGATGGGAGTGCTCTTGCCACTCCAGGGGGGAGCTCAACCCCCTTTTTCACCCCCATTGCTCCTTCTCACCCACTATCTAGTTTCGGACAGTCTGATCCGACTAGCGTCGGAGCCATGGTGGCGTCATTGCCGGCAGTGTTTCCGACTTCGGCGCCAACTGTACCCTCGAGTCTGTCAGATCCGAGCTGTCGGGGCCGTGAGGTGAGCGTCTGATCCAGAGGGGTTAGTGGGCCTTCGGCTCTGTTGAGGTCGGAGCGCACTACTCTTTCGGATCCGATCGGATCATCTCCGGCTCCAATCCGCACGTCGGATCCGAGGGGACTGCTTTCGGATCCTAAGGAGAGCAGTTCAACCTCGGCATTCGACATCATGGAAAGGGTCCTTTCGAGGGATTCGAGGCCCCAGGCTCTTGCTACGGATCCACCCGCCATTCCCTCTGATGGGCCTTTCTTCCATCATCTGGCCCCAGGGACAGCTTGCGCCTACGTCCCAGATGGTTCCTGTAGAGGAACAGGACATTGTTGGTGAGGCCTCTTCGGACAGCCCCCCCCCCCCCCGAGGTGGTCCCTCACAAACGAAAGTGCAAGAGGAGGCACTTGGACTCACCTGAGTCCCTCACAGAAGACACGGACTTAGAGGAAGGGGAAGGTTCCCCAAGGTCACCCCCCGAAAACGTCTCCTTTGGAGACATTATGGAAATGTTGCGCATTAGAGGGGGGTGGTCTGCCCAAAATCCTTCCTCGGATGAGTCTGTGTTTCTGGAGGCGTTTGACGCAGGCCCATCTACCTCTTGGGTGTCCCCTCCCGCCGACTTCCTGGTGGACCTCATAACTACCAGGGCTTGGAAGGAGCCAGACACTGTCAAGCCAATCCCCAAGAGACCGGACAGGATCCACAGGCCCCCCCCCCCCAACGGACAGGACAGTTTGGAGCATGGGTGCCCCAGTGGATGCCATGGTGGTGGCTGCCACTAAAAAGGAATTGGCACAGGAGAGCTCCTCAGTACATCCTCCAGACAAGGAGTCTCAGATGATGGACCGCCTCGGGAAGCGGATGTTCGCTTCAGCGGCCTTCTCCGTAAGGTCACTGAACTATATGGCACATGTAATTCGGCTCCAGCGGGACCTAATCAAAGAGTACGCTGGATCACCCCCAGAGTCCAAGTCGGCCGAGGACAAACGGACCTTCTCGGCTCGAATGGCCACTCTTAAGTCGATTACTAACACATCTATGCGGCTTCTCTCCCATGCCACGGAGGGAGCGGCTAGAGCCAGCAGAACAGGCATCTTACATCAACAGGCCTGGCTGCGTCTCTGCGACTTTGTGGAACCCTTTAAGGCGTCCTTTGCAAACACTCCCTTTGACGGTTCTACGCTTTTCGGCAAAACTGTCCGATACGCTTCTCCAAAGCGAGAAAGACGGGAAGACATCTGCCGTCGGGATCCGCTTCCCTGCTCCTCAGAGGTCCTTCGTCAGGATCCAAAGAGGACAAAAGAAGATGTGTTTCCGGAAAGCTCAACAATCCCATTTTGCTCTGGATCCTTCGTCCTTCAGAGGCAGAGGACAAGGTGGACGCCGGCCCAGAGGCAGAGGGGGGAGCCGAAGAATTTCAGGTCTAGGGAACCTTTTTCCGATCGACCCGCGCAGCAACCCTGAGGGGTTGCCCGACTGCTCCTCTGGAGGCAGTTGGGGGGCGCTTCTCGGAGCACCTAGCACACTGGGAGTCCATCACGACGGATCGCTGGGTGCTCCGCATTGTATCCAGAGGCTATTCTATTCCATTCCTAACATCTCCTCCCCGGTCAGGGAGCCTCCCCAATGTTCCACCCATCCAGAGGGAGGCAGCAGCTTTCGAAATAAGAGAGCTGCTAAGAAAAAGAGCCATCCAACACGTCCCCCTCGGTCAGTCCGAATCAGGCTTTTACTCCAGGTTCTTTTTGGTGCCAAAAAAGACTGGGGACTTGCGGCCGATTCTCGACCTGTCCACACTGAACCTGTCAGTCGCCAAGGAAAAGTTCTGGATGGTCACTATTCAATCCATTCTCCCACTTTTTTCAGTCGCCAAGGAAAAGTTCCGGGTGGTCACTATTCAATCCATTCTCCCACTTTTACAGGAGAATGACTGGATGTGCTCAATAGACCTCAAGGATGCGTACTACCACATTCTAATGGACAGGCGATCCAGGAGGTTCCACTGCTTCTGGCTGGGAGCCAGCCATTATCAATTCAGGGTCCTACCCTTCTGTCTCACCACAGCCCCCAGGGTGTTCACCAAGGTCATGCCAGTTGTAGGGCCCCACCTGAGGCTTCAGGGAATACAGGTCTTTCCTTACCTGGACGACTGGCTCCTAACCGCCCCCACCAAGCATCTACTATGTTCAGGCAGGGACTACTTCTTACATCTAGCCTGCTATCTAGGGATCACGATCAGTCACAAGAAATCCTCCCTTCAACCTACCCAGATCTTGGATTTCATAGGGGCCAGGATAGACACTATTCATTCCAAAGTCTTTCTTACGGCAGACAGACTCCGCAGTCTAAAACTTCACATTTTGGCCCTTCTACAATCATGAGCCCCTCCAGCGGAATTAGTCCTGAGGGCCCTGGGGTCCATGGCAGCGGCCATCACTCTCTCACCTATTGCATGTCTGAAGATGAGAATCTTTCAGTGGACCTTACAAGTCCAGTGGTCCATCCTACGTCACCCCCTGTCTACACCTATTCCCCTCAGCAGGGTTTGCAGGGAATCTCTACTTTGGTGGCTCCATTCCAGGGACCTCTGGGAAGGGCACCCCTTCTCCATGTCCCCACCCCAAGTCACAGTGACCACGGACGCATCTCTCCTCGGGTTGGGGGAGGCATTGCATGGGCAGATCCATCCAAGGCACGTGGACTCGCACAGAGACCTCTTTGCATATCAATGTGCTGGAGATGAGGGCAGTGCTTCTAGCGTTGCAGGCTCTCCATTCCCTTCTTCCTCCAGGGACTGTTGCAATTCAAACAGACCAACATGTCAGTAGTCTGGTACATCAACAAACGGGGGAACCAGATCTTACCCACTTTGCCAAGAGGCCATGAGGGTGTGGGAAAGGGTGATATCCTCCAACCGCTTTCTCATAGCAACGCACATACCGGGTCGGTCAAACATTCTGGCGGACAGGTTGAGTCGAACTATCCTCTCACCTTACGAGTGGTCTCTGAACCCAGGAGTAGCGGAACGGATCTTCCTCAGATGGGGTCAACCTTGCTGCGATCTGTTCGCGTCGCCTTTGAACACGAAGTGCAGCGAGTTCTTCGCTCTAATTCCCCCACCAGGGGAAGTCCCCAGAGACGCTCTGGTTCATGCTTGGCCATCCGGTCTTCTTTATGCTTATCCTCCTCTTCCGCTGATGACAAAATTCTTGCAGAAAGCTCGTCGGTTGGGGAGCACGGTTATCCTCATAGCCCCATTCTGGCCTCGCCAAACCTGGTTCCCTTGCCTATGGTCTCATCTAGTACATCCTCCCTGGATCTTGGATCCCATTCCGGATCTGATTTCTCACCCCTTGGGTTTGAAGACACCCAACCTGGACAACCTCAAGCTCTCAGCTTGGTTGATCCAGTTCCATTAATGGCCAGGACTCCCAGTATCTCATCCTCAGTTAAGGCCATCCTGGTGGCCGCTCATAAGCCTTCTACCAGGAAAATCTACAAGAGTAAATGGAAGCGTTTCTCTATCTGGGCGGAGCATAGGAAATTGGACCCCTTTACGGCTCCTATCCCAGCAGTCCTCTACTTTCTATCCCATATTTTTCATCAAGGGGCTAGTTCTTCTACGGTTAAAGTTCAATTGGCAGCTATTTCCCACTTCCATGTTGGAAACGTTTTGGGCCCCTAGCTTCCTTCAAGATTTGCAAGACATTCCTGAAAGGAACTTTCCTGTTAAGACCCCCTGTTAAAGATGCAGTCCCTCCATGGGATTTAACCTTGGTTCTCCAGGCTCTGACTGGTCCCCCCTTTGAACCTGCAGCTTCAGTCAACTTAAAGTATGTATCTTGGAAAACTGCCTTCCTGATTGCCATTACCTCAGCTAGGAGGATATCGGAGCTTCACGCTCTTTGCAGTAAGCCTCCTTACATCATCTTTCATAAAGACAGGGTTTCCCTCAGGACTAATCCCTCCTTTCTGCCGAAGTCAACATCAACCAATCCATCAATCTACCTGTCTTCTTTCCCAATCATCAGAACAAAGGAGAGTATAGACTGCATTGTCTGGATGTACATAGACAGTTGCGTATTTAGTTAAACAGAACAGCTGAATTTCGAAAATCAGAGCAACTTTTTGTTTCATTTGCTAAGTCCTGTCTGGGTAAGCCAGTAACCAAGGTAACCTTAGCTAGGTGGATTTCCCAATGCATCCTTCTCGCTTACAGAAGTTCTGGTCGACCTGAGCCCCTGAGGGTTCGAGCTCATTCTACCCATTCTGTGGCTACTTCTGCTGCCTTCTGGTCAAGGGTGTCTTTGGACGACATTTGTGCAGCAGCTACTTGGGCTTCATCTCATACTTTTATTACACATTATAAAGTGGATTTAATATCCAGAGGATGCGCATCTTTTGGCTCTGCAGTGCTCCGGAATATCCTTCCATGAGGACCTCCCAAGTTGTGGTAGGTGGGGACTCTGTCCCACAGGTTGCTGATCAAATGAAGTTAACTACTTCAGATAAAGAAGTTATGTACTCACCATAACGTTCCATCTGAGTAGGTAACTTCATTTGTCTGCAATCAACCCTCCCTCCATCCCCCGGACCTTAGCTTGTTCTTGAAGGATCAGGATATGTCACTTCCAGATGACATCAGGTGGAATGTTCAAGTAGTTTCCTTGTGTTAGAGTTTGCCATAGTATCATAGAACATACTATATCTGAGGATTAGAGGGAGGTGGCAGGGCATTATGGGTAGGGGGAGGAGCTTGGAGCTCGGATCTTTGGCTAGGAAAGCTGCTGGCTCGGATCCGATACCCACAGGTTGCAGACAAATGAAGTTACCTACTCAGATGGAACGTTATGGTGAGTACATAACTTCTTTATTCACAGCTTTATAGGTCTCTACTAGGCAAATGGCCATGGAGGCTTTACAAGGCTAACCCATGGGAATACCCTGGCATCATGCCACCTGACAATACTCCCCAGTGTGTCTACTGAGTATAGTTATTGGAGTGATCCCCAGGGTGGGTATTCTATTCCCCATCCACTCCTTCAGATTCTTCTTGAAGAGGGCTAGTGATGTGCTCTACTTGACATGTATGTGACATCTGTTCCATAGCGTGGCCAGTCTCTGGGTTGTGAACCTGTCCCCCAGCATGTCCTTTTGATTGTGAGGATGGAGTTGAGGTATCTGGGGCATGTTGTGTGGACAGATTATTTTCTACGGATGTAGCATTCCTGACAGATTTGGGTCAGACATGGCCGTGTAGGGCAGGCAGAGATCTCACTTAAGTAGCCAGTATGAGACGGAGATTTATTGGAGTCTGTTCATATGGGGCAAGTGTGTAATACTGAAGATCCTCTTTGTGAGGTACATTTGCAGCCTCTCCTGTTGCAGGTGTCCAGTGGGGTACATGGCAAGTGGGCCATAGTACACATTGATTAGCCTACTGAGAGGAGAGTACAGGGAAACACTGCCCTTTTACTTCCAGGATTCAACACCCTTAGAAGAAGTGACACATGGAAGGACTTTCGGAAGACAGTGGCACTGTGGTGGTCAACAGAGAGCTCACAGTCAACCTGTGTTCCCGGTTCTGTTATACCAACATCAGTGTTCATTGAACTACCTTCAGTGTATTATTCTATGGGAACCATGTTGTACCCAGAGTGTATGGCGGCACATCATCTGGCACTGAGCTAATGTCCAGGGTTCTGACAATGGGTCTATATTATAATCTTGACTGTTTAATGGATCGAATGCATAAAGATCAAACTTTGCGCATCGAACCAAGAAACAGTCGAAATAAAAAAAAAAATTTAGAACCAAAAAAAAAATTTAGAACAAAAAAAAAAATTACGGGTGTAGGCATGGAGACAAGCCCCCCTGCACCCCCCACCCCCCCTGCTACGTAAATATACCAACTCCGAGATTGCGCTACAGTCCAGGAAAGGGAAATCTTCCCTTTCTGCACCATACTATATTAAAGTGCGATCTCGGAGTTTGTATATTTAAGTAGTGGGGGGTGCAGGGGGGCTTGCCCCCCTGTTTAAACCCATTAGGGTAAACATTTAAAGTTTTAATTTTTTTTTTTCGAAGTTATGGAACTTCGAGAACATGGTGTCTACCATATTGTATTCAATGTTATAATATAGACCCCCGACAACTGCCATAGGTCTCAGAGAGGACTTTGTGAAGGATGTCAACCTCACATGGGGGTAATAACACCCACCTTGTAGTCCTCTGCAAACATGATCAGCCTTCGTATTGGGCTGATCCTCAGAGGTGTGGATCCCCAAACATGAGTGGACCCAGGTCCACAACCTGCGGGACTTCACTTGTGACTGTTCAGCAGTCTGACATGGAGTCCACTGCTTTCCCACTGTGGGTTCTATCTGTGAGCCAGTTTGCAGGCCACCTACTGATATAGGAGACATTAACGCTATTGGTGTGGATTTCCTTGCCTTGTGGTCTTTTTGTGTGTTTGGATTGTGCTGCATCTTTTGTGGTTGTACAGGAGTGTGTTTGTGTCTGATTTATACCTCTCGATCTCTTGGAGCCAAAAGTCTGGACAAAGCCTTACATGATGGGGGGAGAAATAGGGAGAGATTTTAAATATTGCTCTTACAAACTTAGAAAATTGATAGAATAATGAGTTTTGCATTAGCAAGAATATTCTAAAGGATGTAGAGTCCTAAACTCAAATGTTTCATCAATATTTCATGACATCAATCGTAAGCTATTTACCAGAAAAGTACAGATTTTAGGTGGAACACACAAAAAAATATGTGGCAAAACTGTGGACATTCTGCAAACTTCTGTACAGTTGGGAGATATGGTATGATTCCATAGTGGGGAGTGGTATCCCAGAATTAGATGTGCTGCCTATCTTATCTATTCCGTACTGTCACATAGTTATTGTCATGGCACAGTGCTTATAGGGCTGCAGAGTGTCTACAGCTCTCTCTACAGTGGATGACAACTTTGGGCCTTGTAATGTGGACACTGGAACATGTACTAGGTGGGCAGAGCTAAGGAAGGGAGTGTGTCAGATGTCCCTGAACACTGTTTACATAGCCTAAATGGGTGTGCACAGCGCACACTGGGTTTTAAAAAAAACAAGAAAAAGAGGAAATGGCAGCACTGTTTACATTTCAGCACTGGGTAAGCGTGGCGAGCCACGGGCTTAAATAGGGAGGAAGTGGGAAAGGGATCAGCAGTAGAAAGGCAATCAAGGAGAACTAGCATAGCAGGCAGGTGGAATGTGTCAGAATCAGCCAGTTACACAGACAGCATCCCAGCACACTACTATAAACTATGCAAACACCTTTCAGACTGTTTTTTTTCCCACAAACTCTACACCACTGGTGTACACAGACAGGGGATTTTTAACTGGCCAGACTAACTAAAAATGTTATAGACTTCTGCTACTTTACTCCATCAATATGTGCTAGACACTGAAGGTGGTGAGGAGGAGAATGCTGGCAACCAGCCCGCAGTAAGGAGGAGGAGAAGAGTGTACTGAACCAGGGTAAGCCTACCAGGGGCTACATGAGCTGGAGATAGTGGAACCATATAGGGTGGACAGGGACATTCTACAGCAAATCTTCGAGCTGTGCCGGCCCCGCCTCACATACAGAACCAACAGAGGGGAACCCATCCCATTGGATACCAAGGTATGTGTAGTCTTAAGAATACTAGCCACAGGTACCTTCCAAAGACCAATTGGGGATATCATGGGGGTCCCACAGACATCAGCATCTAGGATACTGCATAATTTCCTGGATGCCATGTCAGCACATGCCAGTGAGCACATATATTTCCTCAGCACCCATGAGGCATTGACCAGCAATATGCGTCTCTTCTACCATATAGCAGAATACCCTGAGGTAGTGGGTGCTATAGACTGCATGCACATACACATCAAAGCACCACCCAGTGAGCGGGGTAGGGTCTACATAAACCGTAAGGGCTTCCCCTCCATCAACTGCCAGGTCGTGTGCGATGCCCAGGGGATTATCATGAATGTGTGTGCTGGCAGCCCTGGATGCTATCACGACTCCTACATCTGGCATTGCTCACAGCTGTATCATGGGTTTGCCGGGGGGACATCCCATATGGCCACGTAGTGGGGAATGCTGGCTACTCACTGGAGCCGTGGCTGATGACACTCATCAGAAATGCACACACACCTGAACAAGAACTTCATAATGAGACACACGCAGAAACCAGGATCATTAATAGAGCATGTGTTTGGGAGTCACGGTTCCACTGCCTTGACATATCCGGTGAAGCCTTGCAGTACTCTCCAGCTACATATACACAAATGTTCATAGTATGTGCCATGCTGCACAATATGATCTTGCAGAAACAGCTGCAGCAGGAACAGCACGAGGCAGGGCCACACAGCCCCCCCACCACCATTGCCAAGGCCAGCACAGGCACAGAGGGACTCTGTGGAGCAACTACCTGAGCCTTCCCTGTAGGCAGAAGGTGTGCCCAGTATGCCCAGGCCTTGGCAAAGAGGCAACACATAGCATGTACACTGACACTGTAGGGACCCAGGAACTGATGCCACTCTAAAAGATGCCAAACATGCCACTACCTGTGCCTTACCATGTATAGGCAGTGTACTGCGTGCATCCAACATAGTCAGCCCTCCAACACCATCCACAGTACTGCCCCAGGCACAAGGTAAGTCAATCTTCCTATCAATTAGTGAATGTAGTAGTATGTTCTGATACTGATATCTATGGTATGGATGCAAGCATGCAAGGGAATTGGGTGGACAAATGGGATAGCAGCAGATAGCTGTATGGAACAGCAGGAAATCCATAAATACTGGTGTCAACATACTAGGCAGTAGTACACAAGGTGAAATCTCTCACCGCAGTACATGTGGTGGCCCAAATAACTGGGTGTCCATAACGCACACATGGATGTCAATGAGGGTTCACATACACACCACTGAACAGGTGTAGATGACCATAAAGAAAGGCAGGCGGGCTAAGGCCCTCGAATGCCCACAGTGGTGAACAGCCCCCTTCCAGACCTACACAAACATACAACAGGTCTGGCAAGTTGCGTTATAGTTCTGAAGAGTAAGAAGTTTGAACCTGAAATGTATGCCATTTAAATCTAACGTGTACTCTACTGATATGCCACCTTCCAACAAGATAGGTCACAATACAATATGAAATGGAAGCAAACAGAGTAAGTAAAATACCAGTACAGTCATTGCATATGTGTAGTCTGCAGGTGTGCACCCCCTCACTCCCATGTAGAAGTACATTAACATGTAAGTTTGTGCAGTAATATCAGTGGAGCACAGAGTGCCAGAGCTGTCCCAATCAACATGATAAATTGGTGCATGCGTACGCAGGGGTCAGTGTGTTAATATTGTCTGGAAGTGGTCAGCATGTTGGCCTGGATGGTTGTCTCAGTGACCTACATATAGTACTGTGGTCGACAGGGCCATGTTCGAACAGCTGCAGTGCCAACCACTCTGCTTCTCATCTACACCCATGTCAACAGTTGTACATACTCACTGTCCAGATATCAGTATTTGTCACCGTTGGAAAGCTGGACAGGCCATGAATGGGTGGCCATACATAGAAATAGTACACACAGGTGGACGTACCCTACACAGAGTGCTTGTAAAATAACTGACAACAGCACACAACTTTGGAACAATACTTGGAGGTTAACATCACATTACTTTTCCCTCTAGTATGGAATATTGGTAGTCTGGCCAATCAGTGGCAGGCCACAAAA
Organism: Protopterus annectens; assembly: GCF_019279795.1. Lineage (NCBI taxonomy): Eukaryota > Metazoa > Chordata > Ceratodontiformes > Protopteridae > Protopterus > Protopterus annectens. Next base: position 438,091,056 of record NC_056747.1, on the reverse strand, counting down.
GATACAGTTATAAAGTAATGACGGACTGCTGATGTCCTCACACAAAGCAGAATAAGGGAAATGTCCCAGGTAAATCTGTGAGTCAGGTGCCATTAGCTTCCATGTCACACATGCACTCAGCTCGCACCACCATCAGCCACAGGTATTTCACGGGTCATATCCTTGCTGTTGGGAATGATTACAGTATGACCCCACTTCTGTATGGGAATACCCACATGATGCAGCATGCTGAATAGGTATCCTATGCAGGTGTGTCTTTAGCTGTAAGCAGCACCCTGCCCACATCCAGACTGATGGATCAATATGAACAGGAAGGATTGTCAGTAACGCCTCACCCACTTACCACTGTCACCCCGTGAGAATCCACTGGCTTGCAGCCTGGGAACGTATGAGTGACAGAATGCAGTGGCCTGCTACAGATGGCCTGCATCACTCTCAAATTGTCTAGAGTCCTCTGGCAAAGGCCCATGCCTCACCCATAGTGCCAGTGTATGGAATGTCATGGGGTCCTAACTAACAACCTAACACAGTAAACAGAAAACAAATGCAAGTAGCATACCTCCCCATGTCTTACTGCAAGAACTGTGGACCATGCCATACATACTGCTGGGAGGAAGGCCCAACTCTAGGGATAGTTCTCGGATATCACTCGCATAATGTTAGGAAGAGGATAGAATAACAGAGGGGAGGTGTAGAAGCATAGATGTCATGGAGTGTGTAAAGTCTGAAACTCCAGTGTCTGGCCGTACTACCCCTGACTGCAGACTCATTAATGAATAACCACAAACCTGCTTGTAAATCAATATATGAAGGTAAACTGACCAGATATGAGTCCTGCCTCTGGATAACCTGGGTGAAGAATCTGTACAGCTAAGAGGTATGGCCACAGCAGGATATGGCCATTCTATTAAGTTGAGATATGTACAAGAAGGGGATCCCCAGGCAGCATACTACAAAGATGCATGACCATTTACACAGACCCATCAGTCAAGTGTCTGTAGCTACCCCTCCACAATGGCAGGAGTATGCCAGAATGTCTAGGCTGTGGCCAAGAATACTGGTCTCAGCTTCATTCATCTTGTATTTCCCTGGTAAATAACTGTGAGCAAAGAATGATACCTGTTTGTAGCTGATGACATAATACATCACAGTGTAAAACAGTACATATGTCTGAAAAATCTATGCTAACACCAACCATGAAACACAAGCAGCACAGACAGCAATAGTAGCAGTACATATGTCTGAAAAATCTATGCTAACACCAACCATGAAACACAAGCAACACAGACAGCAATAGTAACAGTATCCCCCTGTATTTGGCCCATTGTGTCTCCATATTGGCAAACTATCTACATATATCCTGCAGAAAATGGTTGCTAGGTGTAGCTGTAGCATAAAAAAACCCTGGACTGGAGTACAACTCTCTCTGGGATGGATTCACACACTCAGTATGGAAGGTCATACTGTGCATGCTCCTACACTTAGATAAATGAAGCCCATGTCTGACAACACAGTGGACTATAGATAACTGTTATTCGCATATATCTGTGCACACACCACATTGTACACTATTTATTCTTCACACACACACATTGGACAGGAATACACACAAATTGGATGGCGCAGTGGTGCAGCGGTAGCATTGTCGCCTCACAGCAAGAGGTTCTCCTGTTCGATTCTTGGCTGGTGTGACTTCTGTGTGAAGTCTGCATGTCCTCCCTGCATTCGTGTGAGTTTCGTCCAGGTACTCTGGTTTCTTCCCACATTACAAAGACATGCATCTGGAGAGTTTCTCCCCAGGCCTTCGCTGAAAATTGGCTTTGTTCCAAGTCGGACTTTCCCAGTTAACAAATATTAAATAAAAAATAAAAATATCTAAGGCCAGCATACTATAATATGGCAAGCATGCACACACAGACATGGTGAAGAGAGAGACAGTGGCAAAGAAAATTCCGTTATGAGGCCTTTCCCACCCAGTACATGTCACATAGGCCATAAGATCTGCAGATGTATGTCACCTTAGATGTACCTTTGGAAAAGCATCAGACCTGTAAGCTCAATAGCGCATGCGATAAGTTTGTAACACACTAGAGAAAACAAGTAGCTAGGTAGGTGTTCTAATCCCAGTCCTGGCAAATGTGTGTTTGTGTAGGAATTTCTGTTTTAGTCCATATCCACGTATTATACATCCCATTGACCTATATCGCATGATGTGCAGATGTCACCATAGAAATATCTTCTATTAGGCCTCAGCCCTATAGGCTCTGTGCTGCTTGTGATAACTGTGGGACACTATAGTACCAATAAGTATTCATGTAGCATTTCTAATCTCAGTCCTGTTGAGTGTAAAGTTGCCTGTCAGTGTGTGTTTGTAGGTGAATGATTTTGAGGCCGTTCACAGAGTTGCTGATCCCTGGGCTTTGTTTTTAGTTCCTGTTACTGATCCATTGCCTTATTAGGAAGGAGGGAAGTTTCTTTGCTTACCAGTGGGAGTGGGAAGCACTGAGCGGCCTTTTTGTCCGATTTGGTGAAGTTTCAGCCAGAAACTAGTAGTCCATTGGTCGTTTTGGGCCAGTTCCTAGCTCCTTTCAGCCCCCTGCTATAAAACACGCTAAACACGCGTTTTCCAGCTTGTACCAACTCAGCACAGATCCTCGTGGTGGCCTGCAGAGTGATCCAAGCAGCAGAGAGCTAAAAGAGTGACTTTCTACCAGATATAAGTATTTTTGTGGCTTTCCACTGTTATTAAGCTAGCGACTGCATTTCCTGTTTTACTGCTACTTTAAGTGATTTCTGCATTTTACACTGTTTATTGCACTTTAAGTTACTAATTGTTGCAAATTGTTTCTGTAGGCTACACACTAAAGTCGCTAGCCGATTTACAGCATTTATAGCATTTACTGTCTGTTTTTTTCCTTGTCTCTGTAATAAAACAAAAATCTCTTGTTTTCCGCCTTACTGAACTAGAGTAGTCCAGTTTCAGAGTTGCTGATCCCTGGGCTTTGTTTTAGTTCCTGTCACTGATCCATTGCCTTATTAGGGAGGAGGAAGTTTCTTTGCTTACCAGTGGGAGTGGGAAGCACTGAGCGCCTTTCTGTCCGATTTGGTGAAGTTTCAGCCGAAACTAGTAGTCCATTGGTCATTTGGGCCATTTCCTAGCTCCTTTCAGCCCCTGCTATAAAACACGCTAAACACGCGTTTTCCAGCTTGTACCAACTCAGCACAGATCCTCGTGGTGGCCTGCAGAGTGATCCAAGCAGCAGAGAGCTAAAAGAGTGACTTTCTACCAGATATAAGTATTTTTGTGGCTTTCCACTGTTATTAAGCTAGCGACTGCATTTACCTGTTTTACTGCTACTTTAAGTGATTTCTGCATTTTACACTTTTATTGCACTTTAAGTTACTAATTGTTGCAAATTGTTTCTGTAGGCTACACACTAAAGTGCTAGCCGATTTACAGCATTTATAGCATTTACTGTCTGTTTTTTCCTTGTCTCTGTAATAAAACAAAAAAATCTCTTGTTTTCCGCCTTACTGAACTAGAGTAGTCCAGTTTCAGAGTTGCTGATCCCTGGGCTTTGTTATTAGTTCCTGTTACTGATCCATTGCCTTACTAGGAAGGAGTGAAATTTCTTTGCTTACCAGTGGGAGTGGGAAGCACTGTGCAGCCTTTCTGTCCGATTTGGTGAAGTTTCAGCCAGAAACTAGTAGTCCATTGGTCATTTTGGGCCAATTTCTAGCTCCTTTCAGCCCCTGCTATAAAACACGCTAAACACGTTTTCCAGCTTGTACCAACTCAGCACAGATCCTCGTGGTGGCCTGCAGAGTGATCCAAGCAGCAGAGAGCTAAAAGAGTGACTTTCTACCAGATATAAGTATTTTTTGTGGCTTTCCCACTGTTATTTAAGCTAGCGACTGCATTACGCCTGTTTTACTGCTACTTTAAGTGATTTCTGCATTTTACACTGTTTATTGCACTTTAAGTTACTAATTGTTGCAAATTGTTTCTGTAGGCTACACACTAAAGTGCGCTAGCCGATTTACAGCATTTATAGCATTTACTGTCTGTTTTTTCCTTGTCTCTGTAAAAAAACAAAAAATCTCTTGTTTTCCCGCCTTACTGAACTAGAGTAGTCCAGTTTCAGAGTTGCTGATCCCTGGGCTTTGTTTTTAGATGTTCTTCGTCTTCCCTTGCTGCAGTCCTGACAATTGGGTATAGTCCGCGTCCCAGTCGGCCCGAATACCAGAGTATAAGGCTGACGTCGGTCATGGCGCCTTAGACTGACGTCAGTACGTCAGGGTACTAATGCGCATGACCGACGTCATTTCCTCAGTCTTTTTTGCCGCATGGTCCGATGCAGAAGCAATTTTGCGAGTGCAGGTTGGCGTTCTGAGATTTTCCGAAACCGGAGTTTCAGACCGAATACAGAGTTGGCTAAGTAACCCCGTTAGAACATTTTGTTTTTCTTGCCTCAGTATTTAACGGATGTCAGAAAAAGTGAATAACTGTATTTCTTGTGGGAAGCAGATACCGCATAGGGATTATCATACATTGTGTATACCTTGTTTAGGGCCTGAGCACGGCGTTGTTGGTTGCCGCTCTTGTGCTAGATTTAAAGCGCACTATTAAGAGGAGGCTTGATTGTGCTAGGTTAGTGTTTGGGAAGCGTTGCAATTACACTATGCCGTCGGATGCTCCGGCCTGCTTCATCTAAGAAGCGCAAGGACAAAACAGTGAAGTCTAGGGTGAGGAACCGCAGTCCCGGACGTCGGTCCTTTAGAAGGCTCAGGGAGCCAGAGGTTTTGCCGGTGTCTCTATGGAGTCTCAGGCAGATACTTTACTGTTACAGGATGTGCCCTCTCAGGAGGTAGGCCAGGCTGAGGGGCTTCTCAGGTAACTGTTCTTCCCTCTCTTCCCAAGGTAGTTAGGGCCTCTCCTTCTGTTGCCAAAGCTTCTTTTAGAGGAAGGCCAAGTTCAGCTTCTGTAGGGGCTTCTCCTAGCATTTCGGCTCTGTGCCTAAGAAACATATGCTTAAAATGGCAGAAGATTTGATTACTCTGATTAGAGGTTCTATGCCCCACCTGATAAGAGGCCTAGGGTGGAACAGGAGTTTGATAGTTTTGAACAGTGTTCACAGGCTTCAGAGTCTTCTGTGGAAGACTTGCAAGAGTTTCCTACTTATTCTGATTCTGATGTGGATGATTCCACTCCTTCAGCTACTCCTCCTGAGGATTTTTCATTTTCAGAGACTCTTCACTCCATGAGGGAGCACTTTAAATGGGAAGGCCAAGATTACTCTGACTCCAGAAAAAGGCTTAGGGAATTCTTGTTTTGCCCCAGCATAGGCCCTTAGCTATTCCTCCTGTGTTGAATGTGGTGGAGGATGTTTTGCAGAGGCTTCTCTGAACCCTGATTCCTTGCCTCCTGCTCCTGTTAAGCCTGATAGGTATTATAGGGTGCCCGAAGCTCATAAGTATTTGTTTAAGAGTCCCAGGGCGGACCCAGAAACTGTTTCTCAGGGGCCTAAAGGTGTTAAAGCTTCTGTGGTTAAAAATCCTGTACCCTCTGATAAAGAGGCAAGGGCTTTGGATAGGTGGGGTAAGAAAGTATATACTTCTTCCACTCTAGCCATGAGGGCGTTGAATTGTCAATTTCATATGCTGAAATATCAGAATTATCTCCTTTCACAATTGAAATCTAAGGTGGATGCTTTGGCGGAAGGTATTGAGTGTAAAGAATTGCTGGATTTGGTTCATGTGTCTGAACAAGTGGGTAAGCATTCTTTGCAGTGTGGTTTTGATGCTGTTCAGGCCTCCTCGAGGGTGGCTGCTACTAGTTCTGTTCTTCGCAGACATGCATGGTTGAAGGATCAGAATTTAGCTGAGCATGTTAAGACCAGGATTTTGGATGCTCCTTTACAGTCTGATGTGTTGTTTGGACCGCCTGTGGAAGCAGTTTTAAAGAAAATGGAGGACAAAGCTAAGTCTATGCAGACTGTTAAAGATTTTTGCAGGTGCAGCCTCCAGTTTAGTAGAAATTGGCCTGCTAAGGGGTGGACATATCCTGCTTATGGTTCCCAGTCTAGGGGTAGGTCTAGGCGTGGTAGGGGCAGGGCTCAAGGTTCTTTAGGCCTAGATCAGACAGTTCACCTGCTCAGACTTCTGGTGAGGGCAGGGGTCAGTCCTTTCGTAAGCAGAACCAATGACCTGCCTTTTCAGCTGCCAGTGGACTCTCGTCTGGCAGCTCCTTTGGGAGGAAGATTGTCTCTTTTCAAAGAAATTGGGATTTAATCACTCAAGACAGATGGGTGCTGGATATCATTCATCACGGGTACAGATTTTATTTCCACACAATGCCCCTTTCAAAGGCATGCCCGATGTTCCTCCTCCACAAAGAAAAGAGGCTCACAAGCAAGTTTCTCAGTTACTCCAGATAGGGGCTATTCAGCCAGTCCCTGTGTCAGAAAGGGGCTTGGATTTTATTCTCGCCTGTTCCTAGTACCAAAGAAGGGGAACACGTGGAGACCAATTTTGGATTTATCTATCCTCAACACTTATCTGGACATTCCCAAGTTCAAGATGTTGGCGTTACAGCAACTATTACCTCTGCTGGGCAAGGATCACTGGATGGTAACTTTGGATCTCAAGGAAGCTTACCTTCATGTGCCCATAAGGCTAAGTTGCAGAAAGTATCTGCGTTTCGAACTGGAGATTTTCATTATCAGTTCTCTGCATTGCCCTTTGGCTTATCTACTGCCCAGAGTATTCACAAAGGTTCTGGCTCCAGTGATAGCTTACTTCAGGCTTCAAGGCATTCAAATTTATCCTTACTTGGACGACTGCCTGTTTCTGGCTCAAGAAAAGGAACACCTTCTACAGCATCTGGAATATGTCATAGCAGTGCTAAGATGCCTAGGGTATTCTGTGAACGAAATAAAGTCCAGTCTAGTACCCTCTCAAGACATGTGCTTTCTGGGTGTGAGACTGAATACAGCAGCCCAGATGGCCTTTTTAACCCCGGACAAACAAAAGAGTCTGTCACTTTACTTCCATCAACTATCTCATCAGTCCGTGCTGACTGCAAGGACAGTCCTTCAAGCATTAGGGTTCATGGCATCTTGTATTCTGGTGCTTCCCAATGCCAAACTGCATATGAGGAAGCTGCAATGGTATCTCAAAAATGTATGGACACAGCACTGCCAAGATTTGGACACTGTCATTCAAATAATACCTTGCCTTCAAAAGGAATTCTTGTGGTGGGCTCAGGAATGTCACCTAAACAAGGGACTCTCTGTGACCCGGCCAGAGGCGAGTCAGATTTTAACGACAGATGCCTCGGACACTGCTTGGGAGCTCATCTAAATGGAAAGTGGATACAAGACAAGTGGCCTGCCAGACTACAGCATCTACATATCAACATGAAGGAGATGTTAGCAGTCCAGTTTGCATTGATGGCGTTCAAGGAGTTACTTCTTCCAGGGCAGGTGTTGATTCTGACAGACAACACAACTGTCATGTGGTACATCAACAAGCAAGGGGAACACATTCTTATCCTCTATGCAGGCAAGCAATGATTCTATGGGAGACTGCGTTAAGCCTGCAACTGACTCTTCAGGCAAGGTTTCTGCCAGGAGCACAGAACTCCCTAGCAGATGTATTAAGCAGACAAATCATGGATCCCCACGAGTGGAAACTGGATCTTCATGTATTTCAAAATTGACAGTGTCATGGGGAACTCCAGACATAGATCTGTTCGCTTCTCCACTAAACCACCAGCTGCCAAAGTATTGCACAAAGGGGTTTCATCACACAGCTTGGAAAGTGGATGCTCTGTCTTTCAGTTGGAAAAACCTTCATGTCTATGCCTTTCCACCTCTACCTCTTCTTCCAAAGGTATTACTAAAGGTCAGACAGGACAGGCCAAGGATGATTTTGATAGCTCCAGATTGGCCTCGGCAACATTGGTACCCACTTCTAAGGAGTCTTGTAAAGAAGCCTCCATGGCCTTTACCTCTGATTCCTCATCTGTTATCTCAGAAGGACGGTCATCTGCTCAATGTCAAGCTTCCATCTCTTCATCTCACAGCTTGGCATATTCTGTGTTGAAGCATGATAGGTCTCAGCTTCCTCAACAAGTTTTAAATGTGATTATGGAAGCTAGAAGGCCTAGTACTAGGAGAGTGTAATGCAGAAAAATGGAAGAGATTTTTGTTTTGGAGTACAGCAAAGAATTTGGAGATTTCAGAGCCTAATTTGAGTGTGGCTCTTCAATATCTTACTGAATTATTGGACAAAGGTTTGTCTTTCTCTTCCATAAAGATTCATGCTGCAGCAATTTCAGCTCACTATGATTGTGACCCACCTTTGTTTTCGCATCCTTTGTTCAAGCAGTTTCTTAGAGGGGCAAAGAATATAAGACCCCCACGTAGAGCTCCTACTCCTGCTTGGGATCTCAATTTTGTGTTGGAAAAACTTACTCTACAACCTTTTGAGCCTGCAGCTACTGCTGAATTGAAATATTTGTCATGGAAGACTGCTTTTCTGTTGGCTATTACTTCTGCAAGAAGGGTGTCTGAGTTGCAGGCCCTTATGGCAGTAGAGCCCTTTTGATTTTCCATAAGGACAGGGTATCATTACGTACTAATCCTTCCTTTATGCCTAAGGTGGTTTCTAGTGTGGCTTTAAACCAAACTATTCATTTGCCTACTTTTTGCAGATCCTCAAAATAAAGGGGAAAAGATTTTGCACACTTTAGATGTACACAGGCAATTGCGTTATTATTTGAGCAGGACTAAAGATTTTAGGCAGTCTCAGCAGTTACTTGTTTCTTTTGCTTTAAGTTCACAGGGCAAGCCTGTGTCAAAACAAACTATTTCTAGGTGGATTGGCTTTGCATTGCATTTTGTTATTCCCATCATGGCAAAGAGGTTCCAGCTGGGATTAGGCCTCATTCCACTAGGGCTACTGCCACTTCAACAGCATTTCTAAGGGGGGTGGCAACTAAGGATATTCTGGAGGCAGCTACTTGGAGTTCAGTGCATACTTTCTCTAGGCATTATCACCTGCCTATATACTCTAAGACTAGAGCTGGTTTTGCCACAGCTGTTTTACAAGGCATGTTGTCAGCTCCTGCTACTTTATAATTTGCCAGCCTCCCTTACCTCTGCTTTGGGATTCTACCCAATTGTCAGGACTGCAGCAAGGGAAGGCGAAGAACATAGTACAGTTTTGTACCTACCATAAATGTAGATGTTCGAGGATTCCCTTGCTGCAGTCCAATTTACCCTCCCTCCTTCCCCTCTGTGTTTCAGGGTGGTTGTGTAGGTGAGTTTACATGCTTATATTTTGTGTATATTTTACTGTATATATTGTACATGTTTTTTGGTGCAGGTTGTTTTTGGGACTTGTCTTTTTGGGTCTTCTGACATCTGGGGCAAGAAAAGACTGAGGAAATGACGTCGGTCATGCGCATTAGTACCCTGACGTACTGACGTCAGTCTAAGGCGCCATGACCGACGTCAGCCTTATACTCTGGTATTCGGGCCGACTGGGACGCGGACTATACCCAATTGTCAGGACTGCAGCAAGGGAATCCTCGAACATCTACATTTATGGTAGGTACAAAACTGTACTTTCCTGTTACTGATTCATTGCCTTATTAGGGAGGAGGGAAGTTTCTTTGCTTACCAGTGGGAGTGGGAAGCACTGAGCAGCCTTTTTGTCCGATTTGGTGAAGTTTCAGCCAGAAACTAGTAGTCCATTGGTTGTTTTGGGCCAATTCCTAGCTCCTTTCAGCCCCCTGCTATAAAACACGCTAAACACGCGTTTTCCAGCTTGTACCAACTCAGCACAGATCCTCGTGGTGGCCTGCAGGGTGATCCAAGCAGCAGAGAGCTAAAAGAGTGACTTTCTACCAGATATAAGTATTTTTGTGGCTTTCCACTGTTATTTAAGCTAGCAACTGCATTTAGCCTGTTTTATTGCTACTTTAAGTGATTTCTGCATTTTACACTGTTTATTGCACTTTAAGTTACTAATTGTTGCAAATTGTTTCTGTAGGCTACACACTAAAGTCGCTAGCCGATTTACAGCAATTACTGTCTGTTTTTTCCTTGTCTCTGTAATAAAACAAAAAATCTCTTGTTTTCCGCCTTACTGAACTAGAGTAGTCCAGTTTCAGAGTTGCTGATCCCTGGGCTTTGTTTTTAGTTCCTGTTACTGATCCATTGCCTTATTAGGAAGGAGGGAAGTTTCTTTGCTTACCAGTGGGAGTGGGAAGCACTGAGCGCCTTTTGTCTGATTTGGTGAAGTTTCGGCGAGAAACTAGTAGTCCATTGGTGGTTTTGGGCCAATTCCTAGCTCCCTTCAGGCCCCTGCTATAAAACACGCTAAAGGCGCGTAAGCCCGGAGTTACCCCTGTTGCAGACAAGAGCAGCGGCGCTTAAACAAGGTTAAACTATTTGGGCCATCTAAATTCCACTCTTCCAATTTTCCCTTAAAACTACCTTCCTCGAGCTGTACTGCTGATCTAACGAGCATATCCTATAACTGAAAAGTTCATCTCTACTTGATTCCCAAGTAGACTATTCTCTATCTGTAAAGCCTAGCACTTACTCCTACAGTACTTGCACCTTGATAAAGCACTCTTATTATAGATAGTACCCCACCAGCCTAAAACCCACTTCCCGAGTCCTTTGAAAGTCTCTTTATCTACTACTTCTAGTATGTCGAGGATCAGTTGCTAGTGTCCTCTCCAGCTCAACTGGTGAACCTGGGAATATTGAGGCAATGTTACAACTGCCTCATGTACACAGACAATCCTCTCCTTCTCCCACAAAACACAAATACATGCGAGAGATGCAACTATACGGCCAAACTGGAGGCTGAGCTCTCTCAACATAGGACTGGCAAGACCAGACAGGAGGAGAAGGTAACCACACACAATACATACCCAGTCACACATGGTACCATCACAACTTCAAATCATACACATACTCACACAAAGACATACTGAGGCTCTGATCAAAAATTTACCAAAACAGCAGAGGCCACCAAAGCAGACACCCAAACAACTACCACCTCACGACCCAACACATGCAACACATAGACCACACAGACAGAGTGTCAAACAGTCACAGCCCTTAAGGCCAAACAAAATGCCAGACACACTTGTCATTGGTGATTCCATAGTCAGACACACTGACGTCCCGCTCACCAGACTGAGTAAAGAGAAGGTCACAGTAAGCTGCCTGTCAGGCGCTAGAATCCGCCACATAACGCAAGCACTCAGGTCTCTCAACAGCAGGTACAAGTACGACTCAGTCATTGTCCACGCTGGTGTCAACGACCTGAGACGCACCTCCTTGGACTACATGAAAGGGACATCGAGGAGCTCTCTGATTATGTAGCCCAGGCAGGTATGACCCTGACCTTGAGCAGTATCCTACCTTCACCTAGAATGATGCCACAATACAGTGATAAGATGATCAGCTTTAATAATTGGCTTAAATTCTGGTGTCATTCAAAGGGGATCCAATGTCTGTCTGCCTGGGATGACATGCTGGACAAGCCACGCTGCTTCGAGGGACGGCTTGCACCTGTCACCCTGGGCTTCCGGATATTGGCAAAGGCTCTTGCCACCCCCATAGTGCCTTTTTAGGCAAGGCTCAAATTCTAAACCTACCACCCTAGAACACCAAAAGGAAAAAACTAAGGGTAATGCTGCTCAATGCCAGAAGTCTCAATCTCAAGATGCACGACTCGAGGCCCTTCTCAATATGGAGAACATCGATGTCTGTGCTGTGACAGAAACCTGGTTCAAGGCTCCTGAGAGCACCCCAGCACTAACAGGTTTCACCTCATATCATGCGTTCCGCCCCAAAATCCGGACAACACCAAGAAAGGAGGGGTGTCCGTATTCATAAAGGACACCCACACCTCAAGGTTGGTGGCAACGCATGATGCATCGGAGACCATCCAGGTGCAATTAACCATAGGCAAGACTGCTCTGCAATTTGTAGCATGTTACAGGCCACCCTCTCAAACTCAGGAACCTCACATGGCCTTCCTGAAAACATTGGAGGGATAAATGTATCTCCAAACACCATCATACTAGGTGACTTTAACTACCCTAATATAGACTGGGAACACTACTCAAGCCCGAACACTCTAACCCAAAGATTCCTGGAGTTCATAAACTCAAATGCCATGGAACAACTAGTCACCATCCCCACAAGAGGAGAAAACATACTTGATCTCATCATCACGAACATGGGATCAAAATGTTCAACACCGAAGTATATCCTCACTGGTGAGATCAGATCATAAACTAATCTGGCTGGAGGTCCTCATCCCGCCCCACCTGAAACAAAAAGACCACAGTGAAAAACTTCTCAAAGCCGATTTCACACTTCTAAAACTAGTGTGGTCTCCTTTAAGGCCCTGAGCCAGTGGTAAACATTACTCAAACCGCTGAATCACTTACAAATGCCTTCTACCAGCACCTACAGGACTGCATGGATCAGGCAATCCCAAACAAAACTAAGACTCTCTGTACCAAAGGCAAGCGTCCAGTCTGGTGGACCCCAGCCATAAACAAGCTCTACAACAAAGGAGGAAGCTACTACAAGATAGAGCAAAATCCTTGAAAGGTAAGACACCTTTGATCATTATAAGTAAAAACTAAGAGCTCTCATAAAATCATCCAAGGCAAATTTTGAGAGAAAAATCGCCAAGGACTCTAAAGAGAATCATAAGGCCTTCTTTAGCTATGTTAGAAACCTAGGAGGAAACTCCCAGATATGCTCAGAATTAGTTCAAAATGATGTGAAAATTACTGAACCTACACACATTGCCAACATACTGGCTGACAGGTTCAGTGCAAACTTCTCCCCTCCCCCAAAGGAGAGATATCTATTCCAGGGATTGTAGCCCCCAAACATCTCCAACGCCTAGGTGAGAACTGCCCTCACTAAGGCAAAAACACAGCATCCATGGGACCGGATGGTGTCCCCGGCTGTGTGCTTCATGAACTCAATGAGGAATTAAACCCACAGTTAGGACAGCTGTTTAATCTTAGCCTCACCTCAGGATACGCACCCAAGGAGTGGCGCACGGCACTGTGGTCCCACTTCATAAGGCGGTGCCTCCACAGACCCTGGAAATTACCGCCCCATTAGCTTGACAAGCCTTATCTGCAAAGCCATGGAGAGGATCATAATGGAACTCATAAATAAAGACATAGGGAACTTGCAGACTTTGGATCCAACTCAGTTTGGCTTTGTCAAAGGCAGATCCTGCCTCTTAAACTTGGTTGACTTTTTCGAGACAGTCACCAAGGCCATTGATGAGGGAAAGGCAGTCCATACAGCCTACCTCGACCTGGCAAAGGCCTTGACACAATACCCCACTCAGGTATCATCGAAAAACTCATCAGCTTGAATGTAAACCCATACATCACAAGATGGGTTGCAAACTGGCTAAGTGACAGAACCCACAGGGTCAGAGTTGCTGGAGCCATGTCAGACTCAAAGCCTGTCACAAGTGGTGTCCCACAGGGCTCAGTCCTGGGTCCACTCTTGTTCGCATCTACTTTTCTGAAGTACAAGCAAACACAGGAGGGTTATGGCTGACAAAGTTTGCAGATGACTGCAAACTGGCCATAGTCGAAAACACATCTGACACAGATATCCTCCAGAAGGGCCTCACAGAAATGGATAACTGGTGCCAGAGCCATGGCCTGAAGTTAAACGCCAAAAATGCATAGTCATACCCTTTGGGAAAAACAAGGCTACCCCTAGCTACCATATAGGTGGCAATCCACTGAGCACAGAAAAGTCATCAGAGATCTGGGGACCCAGGTTGACAGTAGCCTTCGTTTGACACTCATGTTGCTAAAGTAGTTAGGAAAACCTTCTATATCACCCACCTGATCATGAAGGGATTCACATCTAGATCAAGGGAGGTCATCGTCACCCTGTACTCATCACTTATTAGACCTATGATTGAGTACAATGCCCGCTCGAATGTATCTGACCAGACACCTGCTGCAGCTTGAAAGGCCCCAAAAGTTCCTCACCAAAAGGATAAAGGGTCTCAAAAATATGTCTTATGCTGCCCGACTGAAAGAACTCCAGCTCTATTCAGTCTCATACCGCTTGCTCAGAGGTGACCTGTGCCTGACATATAAGGCCATGTCAAACCCAGATTTGATGAATATGCTTCACCTCAAAAAATCTAGATCCCTCAGAACCACAAGGGCGGGAGACTTAAACCGTGACACGGTTATAAATAGAACGTGCTGGAGGGACAGATTCATCACCCAGAGACTCCCTATGCTGTGGAACAAAATCCCGGTACATGTGAGGCAGAGCACCTTCTGGTCTTGTTCAAGAGGAATCTTGACCAATGGATGGGAGATTGCAGATATACCCCAGGGATTACTTCAGCGCCACTGCTTGACAGAGGCACAGCAAAATGATAGGCATAGTTTTTATTCAAACTAAAGGGGTGGCGAAAGCCACATAACTATGGGCTAGGCTTATAAATGCCCTTGGGCAGATAGCCTAGTATGAACCTATGAACCTATGAACCTATGAACTACACCTCCCATTGCCCTACTTTAGCACTCCTGCTGTCAGCCATCTAGAAATATGCCTTTGGGCAGCTCACTGCCCTATAACTTCCATGGCGCTTGTGATAACTGCGTAATACTATAGTGTAGCAAACTAGCAAGGTAGGAGTTCCAATCCCAGTCCTGGCAAGTTCAAAAGTGTGTCTGAGTGTGTGTATCTATCTGTAGGTTAAAGTATTTTGTGTCCATACACACCCAGTACATTTCGGAGTGTAATACTTTACAAGAGCTGATGATGTCATTCACCTTAGAAGTATGTGTGGACACCGCCCTACCTATAAGCTCTGTGGCGCGTGTGATAAATGTGTAACATTGTAATATTAATAACTGCATAGGTTGGGGTTTGAATCTCATTCCTGCCATGTTTGTGTGTGTGTGTATATATATATAGATAGATATGTGTTTGTAGCTTAAAGATTTTGGCCCCAGTTACATCTAGTACACTTCTCAGTGCCCTACTTTTAGCAGTCCTACAGATCTCATTCACCTTAGAAGTTCCTAACTTCATTCCTAGCAAATGTAAATGTGTGTGCGTAGGGTAAATTATTTTATGAAATCTTTAGCTAACTATATCATCCAATGTCATGGTTTCCAAGGGTTGGTGATGTTCCTCACCTTAGAAGTACCTCGAGACATCCACCCTGTAAGCTCCGTGGCATGTGTGATAAATGTGTAACACTTTAGTAGCAATACATAGATAGGAGTTCTAATCTTGGTATTGGCAAGTGTGTGTTGTGATTGCGTAATAACAGGATCCATTGGTATGGTTTTGCTACAGTATTATATTTTCATTGAGGCGGTGGGTTTTGCTAAGTTATTCTATTGATGACCTAGTATATGTCCCAACAACCACATTACAAGGCCAACAGTTGTCAACCACTGTAGAGGAACTGTAGAGGTTGGTGTGGACAATTTGCAGCCCTAAAAGTGTTGTGCCATCTGCAATAACCATGTGACTGTATGGCACAGATGACAAGGTAGGCAGCCCATCTACTCCTGGGATACCCCTCCCAACCAGCAATCATACACAAACACACGCAGGTAGGTATCTACCCCTGTAGCTGTATGTGGCCTGCAAACCAGCTCACACATAGAACCCACAGTGTGAAAGCTTGCAGACTCCATATCAGAGTGCTGAACAGTCATGAGTGGAGCCTACAAGTTGTGAACCTGGGTCCCCTCATGTTTGTGATCAATACCTCTGAATACCAGCCCACTACAAAGGTGCCTAGGCTAACTGTTTGCAAATTACTACAAGGTGGGTACCAATATTACACCCTCATGTGAGGTTGCCACCCTACACAAAGGTCTCTCTGAGACCTTAGACTGTTTCAGATCTCTGGACATGAGCTGAATGCTAGATGATGTAGGGCCACCCTCCCTTGGGTAAAACAGGGTTCCCATAAAGTAATACACTGATGATAGACAACTGAGCACTGATGTTGGTGTAACAGAACTGGGAACACCGGTCGAAAAGCACTTCCATGTGTCACCTCCACTGACTAAGGGTGTTGGATCTCTGATGTAAAAGGACAGTGTTTCCCAGTACTCGCAGCTCATTCGCAAATCACTGTGTACTATGGTCCATCGCCCATGTACACCACTGGATGCCGGCTACAACAGGGGAGGCTGCAAATGTGCCACACAAGGATGACTACTGATTACACACCTGCTCTATATGGACAGACTCCACTACCTAAAACTAATCTCCATCGTGATATTGGCTATGTAGGTGCAATCTCTGCCTGGCTTACACAGCTATGCCTGACCCAACTGTGACATGAATGCTAGATCTGAGAAACCAGGGTCTCCACACCACATGCCTCAGAGACGCCAAACACATCTGCATAATCAACAGTACATGCTGGGGAGTAGGTTCACAACAGAGACTGGCCACGCTACGGAATAGATGCCACATACATGTCAAGCAGACCATATCACTGGCCCTCTCCAAGAGACATCTGGAGGAGTGCATAGGGAATAGAATACCCACCCTGGTGACCACCTCAGTGGCTATACTGAGTAGACACACTGCGGAGTATCGTAAGGTGCCTTGCTGCTAGGGTAGTCCCATGGGCTACCCTGTAAAGCCTCCATGGCTATTTGCCTAGTACACAGCTATGAAACATTGCATTCCACTTCCCATTGCCCTACTTTATCACTCCTGCTGATGTGCATCTCCTTGAAAGATGCCTTTGAGCATTCTGCAGCTGTATAAGCTCTGTGGCACTTGCGATAATGCGTAATACTATAGTGCAGTAAACTAGTCCAGTAGGGGTTCTAATCTCAGTAATGGCAAACGTAAAAGTGTGTCGGTTTGTGTGAGTGTGTAGAGACATGATTTTGAATCCATTCCCACTTACTACACTTCCCTTTCCCCCTCCTTTAACACTGTTGCTGATGTCACTCACCTTTAAAGATACCTTTGGACAGCTGTCAAACTTATAAGCTCTGTGGCACGTCTGATAACTGCATATAGTAGCAATAACTAGATAGGTAGGGGTTTGAATCTCACTCCTGGCAAGTGTGTGTGTCAGGGTGTCTATCTGTGGTTGTGTCGTTAACGTTGTGATCCATATCCGTGGGGGGGGGGTTGCTACACTTTTGTGTGGTCCACCCATTACACTACTACATGGCCCACTGTTGTGGTAGCTGTGGACACTGCAGTCCTATAAACTTTCATGTGAATTAACTATGTAACAGTATGGAGTGCAAAACATGATACGTGGCTCTTGTAGTTCAGTGATACAATTCCACACCCAGGAAGCTTAGGCAAACACACTCATCTATTCACTAATCCCTATGTCAGCACATGGTCTGCAAACTGGCTCATGGATGGAACCCAGTGTGGAAGCAGCGGACTGCACGTCAGCCTGCTAAACGGTCATGAGTGGAGTGACACAGGGCCTCTGACATCCAGCCCAATACAAATGAACTGTAGCGAACAATGTTTGTAGACAATTACAATTGGGGCTATGTCTACAGCCCCAGAATATGTGTACCTCCTGCATGAAGTCACCACTGACGCATGCAACTGTTGTCAGAACACTGTCCTTAGAGTCAGTGTCATGAGATGTGTCCCAATCACCTGTTGAATCAATGTGTTGTCAACAGATTACCACGTCGATGGTTGTCCAGTGGCCACAGATGTCCAAATAGGAGATCTGTGAACACAGCTTGACAGCAACCTCTCTTCTGACCACCACATTGCCACTGTGGATGGGAAGTCTTTCCATGTGGCAGATTTCATAACTAAGGGTGTGTCATCCAGGAAAGAAGAGGTTAATGTCTCCCTCTACTCCATGCTCATTAGACCAGTTAGCAGGTACAGTGACCCATTAGCCATATAACTCACTAGATACAATATAGAGAGAGGGAGACATATATTTTATATAGGTACCTGTCAAATCTTCGAACGTTACATGGTCGAGACCAAACGTTCGGAATTTTGAGTGCTCGAAGATAGACTTTCAACGGCACCGTACAGTGCAGATAGGGAGAATTTCCCTTTTCTTCACTGAAGTGCAGTCTCGGGGTTGGTATATTTAAGTAGGGGGGTGCATGGGCTTGCCCCCCTGCCTACACTGTTAGTGTTTTTCTTTTTTTTTTGTTCGAACATCCAGATGTCTAACATTTGGTCTCGACCATGTAATGTTCAACATTTTAGTAGCAATACATAGATAGGAGTTCTAATCTTGGTATTGGCAAGGGGTGTTGTGATTGCGTAATAACAGGATCCATTGGGGGGGTTTTGCTACAGTAATATATTTCCATTGGGGCGGTGAGTTTTGCTAAGTTATTCTATTGATGACTTAGCATATGTCCCGACAACCACATTACAAGGCCAACAGTTGTCAGCCACTGTAGAGGTTGGTGTGGACAATTTTCAGCCCTAAAAGCGTTGTGCCATCTGCAGTAACCATGTGACTGTATGGCACAGATGACAAGGTAGGAAGCCCATCTCCTCCTGGGATACCCCTCCCAACCAGCAATCATACACAAACACTCAGGTAGGCATCTACCCCTGTAAAACCAGCTCACACAGAACCCACAGTGTGAAAGCTGCAGACTGCATGTCAGAGTGCTGAACAGTCATGAGTGGAGTGCCACAAGTTGTGAACCTGGGTCCCCTCATGTTTGTGATCAATACCTCTGAATACCAAAAGGGGCCTAGGCTAACTGTTTTTCCAAGGTGGGCCAAAAAAACAAAATTTTTAGACCTTAGACTTTTTAGATCTCTGGACAATGAATGGATGAACCCCCCAAAAAAAGGGTTATAAAGAAAAATGATGGCCAACATTTTTTAACAAAGGGGTAAAAACCCCGGCTCCCTGACTGGGGGTTGGAGATGTGGACAGTGTTTAAACCATTATTTACATTTCCCTGATGAACCCCTATGGGGTGGGGGGTGAAAAAGGAAAAAGGGAAAACTGATTTGCTCTATATGGACAGACTCCACTACCTAAAACTAATCTCCATTATTGGCTTTGTAGGTTCAATCTCTGCCTTCCTTACACAGCTATGCCTGACCCAACTCTGACATGAATGCTAAACTGAGAAACCAGGCTGTCCACAGCACATGCCCCAGAGGGGCAAACCCATCCGCATAATCAACAGTACATGCTGGGGGGTAGGTTCACAACACAGAGACTGGCCATGCTATGGAAAAATGAACATGGGACCCTACCTGGGAGGGATGATAGGGGAAAAGAATAACCCCGGGCCAACTGGCAACAGTGACACTTTAAATTAGGTGCCCTCTAGGGATCCCCTGGGGACCCCTAAAGCCCCATGGCATTTTCCCAGTAAAGCAAAAAACCCCTTACTTCCCTTCCCTCTTTAACCCTGCTGATGTCATCCCTTAAAGATCCTTTGACACTGCACTTTAAAGCTCGTGGCACTTGCATGCGTATCTTAGTGATAAAAATCCGTGGGGGTTCAATTGTAATGGCAACTAAAAATTGGTTTGTGTGGTGTTAAGACAATTTTTTTCCATTCCCACTTATACCCCTTTCCCCTTTAAACGTTCTGATGTCACTCACCTTTAAAGATCCTTTGGACAGCTTCAAATTAAACTCTGTGGCGTCTGATAATGATATGTGCAATAAAAGATGGTGGGGTTTGTCTCACCCCAAGTGTGTGTTTTAGGGTTCTATCTTGGTTTGTCGTTAACGTTGTGATCCATATCCGTGGGGTTTACACTTTTTGTGGTCCACCCATTAACACTACATGGCCCAGTGTTGTGGTCGCTGTGGACACTGCAGTCCTATAAACTTTCAAGTGAAATAAGTATGAAACAGTATGGAGTGCAAAACATGATACGTGGCTCTTGTAGTTCAGTGATACAATTCCAACACCCAGGATAGCAAAAACCTCATTATAAACCTTTAAAAAAAAAAAAAAAAAAAAAAAAAAAAAAAAAAAAAAAAAAAAAAAAAAAAAAGGGGGGGGGGGGGGGGGGGGGGGGGGGGGGGGGGGGGGGGGGGGGGGGAAACAATGTGTTGTCAACAGATTACCACGCCCATGGTTGTCCAGTACAGATGTCCAAATAGGAGATCTTTAACACAGCTTGACAGCAACCCTCTTCTGACCACCACATTGCCACTGTGGATGGGAAGTCTTTCCATGTGGCAGATTTCATAACTAAGGGTGTGTCATCCAGGAAAGAAGAGGTTAATGTCTCCCTCTACTCCATGCTCATTAGACCAAACAGGTACAGTGACCCATTAGCCATATAACTCACTAGATACAATATAGAGAGGGAGACATATATTTTATATAGGTACCTGTCAAATTTTAACGTACATGGTCGAGACCAAACGTGAATTTTGATCCAAGATAGATTTCAACGGCACCGTAGTGCAGATAGGGGGAATTTCCCCTTTTTTCACTGAAGTGGCTCGGGGGTATATTTAAGTAGGGGGTGGGGTTGCCCCCGCCTACACTGTTAGTGTTTTTTTTTTTTTTGAACATCCAGATGTTTAAAATTTGGTCTCGACCATGTAATGTTCAACATTTTGGGTGTTCAACATTTAAGAACATGTAACATAGACTCTTTTATATATATATATATATATATATATGTATATATATATGTTTTTTTATATATATATATATATATATATATATATATATATTGTCTATATAAAAACATGAATTTTCCCGAGCTTTTCACTATTGTTGTATGCCTCTATTGCATGATTGATATATTTTACAAAACAAGAACAATTCCTACAGCTCAGATGATGTAGTGGTATGTTCTTGGACTTTAGTGTACAGGGTCCTGGGCCCAAGACATAGGACTGCTGGCTTTTTCAATGTTAAATGAGCAGACTGCATGATAACTGTGAAATGACAATAACAATTCCTACAGCTGGGATGGTCTAGTGGTATGTTCGCTGACTCCAGTGTACAGCTTCCATGGTTCAAATCCTTGCATGGCTGATTATTGTTTCTGAGCAGAACATGGTCTGTTGCATACACAATGATAACATACCACTGCTTACTGTCACTTACTGATGTCTCCTTAGTAATACCTTAGGACAAGTATCATCCCAGAACCTCTATGGTGTATCTGATAAATGAATAACAATGTAGTAGCAACAAATAGATTGGCAGGACTTGTCATCACAGCCCTGGCAAATGTAAAGTTCGTGTGTTGTCATCACAGCCCTGGCAAATGCAAAATGTGTGTGTGTAGGGTAAACTATTTTGTAGTTTCTCTCACCCAGTAAAACACTCATTGGCTGGTGATATTCCTCACCTTAGAAGTACCTTGGGACAGTATCTACTCTATAAGCTCCATGGCGCATGCGATAAAGGTGTAACACTGTAGTAGCAATAACTAGATGTGTATGGTTCTAATCTCAGTGCTGGCAAGTGTGTGTTGACCGTATCCTGTGTGTGTTGCTGTGTGTGTAATAACAGGATCTATTGGGGTGTGGGTTTTGCTAATTTATTTTATTGATGTCTTCCTATATGTCCCAATGTCCACATTACAAGGCCAACAGTTGTCAAACCTGTAGGAGTAGATGTAGACACTCTACAGCCCTGAAAGTGTTGTGCCATGTGCAATGACTATGTGACAGTGTGGTACATAATAGGCAGCACTTCTAATCCTTACAGATCATACTCCACTCAGGAATCATACACACACAGTTGGCTAGGCATCAAACCCTATAGCAGTAGTTCCCTTGCAAACTGCATCACAGATAGAACCCACAGTCTGAATGCAGTGGACCCCATGTCAAACTGCTGAACAAGCATGAGTCGAGTCCCACAGGGTGTGGACTGGGTCCTCTGGTTGTAGTCTACACCTCTGAGGTGTAGGCCAACACGAAGGCACCCTGGCTGATGATGTTTGCAGACAACTGTAAGGTGGGTGCTATCATTATTCACCCATGTGATGTTGACATCATGCACAAAGGCCTTTTTGAGAACTACCATTGTTGTCAGAACCCCGGACATTGCCTCATTGCCAGGATATGTTCCGCTATCCCCTTTGGGAATAGCATGGGTCACATGAAGTATTACTTTGGTTGTAGTCCCTTGAACGGTGAGGTTGTTATAACTGAAAGTAGAATGCAGCTTGACAGTGTGTTCTCTGTTGACAGTGCCACTGACATCAGAAATTCCTTCCATGTGGTACTACATCTGACTAAGGGTGTGTAATCCAACAGGTAACAGGCCATGGCCAGTCTGTACCTTCCTTTCAGTAGGCCAGTCAATGTGTACAGTGGCCTTTCACCATGTAACCCACTGGACACCTGCAACAACTGTATAAAGGTTGCAAATGTATCCCACAAAGATAATTCCATGTGTTACACATGCCGTGTATGGACGGACTGCTATACCCTCAATGAATCCCTGTACCATACTGGCTACATAGGTGTGAACACTGCCTGACATACACAGCTATGTCTCACTAAATCCAGTCAGGAATGCAACATCTAGGGTTACCAATCTGTCCACACAACATGCACCAGAGATCTTCAAACAAACATTGCCTTATATGATTGCTTTGCAGTCAGTATTCTACTTATTATTAGATATTCATTTGTGCTTGCCATAATGTTTTATTTCTACAGTGATGATGCAAATTTGATTTCCCAGTATAACTACTTAATGTTGACAGGTCCCCTTTTTTGGGGGCCCAAGGGAAAAAAATTTTGGAAACACCCTGGCTTTTTTTCTTAAAAAGTAAGGCCCTTCCTTTAACCCATTTCACCCCCTTTCATAAAAAAAGACAGGGTTTCCCTCAGGACTAATCCCTCCTTTCTCCCAAAAAAAAAAGCCCCCAACATCAAACCCAATTTTTTCCATTCAATTCCCTCCCCCCCCCCCCCCCCCCCCCCCCCCCCCCCCCCCCCCCCCCCCACCCCCCCCCCCCCCCCCCCCCCCCCCCCCCCCCCCCCCCCCCCCCCCCCCGCCCCCCCCCCCCCCCCCCCCCCCCCCCCCCCCCCCCCCCCCCCCCCCCCCCCCCCCCCCCCCCCCCCCCCCCCCCCCGCCCCCCCCCCCCCCCCCGGGGCGGGGGGGGGGGGGGGGGGGGGGGGGGGGGGGGGGGGGGGGGGGGGGGGGGGGGGGGGGGGGGGGGGGGGGGGGGGGGGGGGGGGGGGGGGGGGGGGGGGGGGGGGGGGGGGGGGGGGGGGGGGGGGGGGGGGGGGGGGGGGGGGGGGGGGGGGGGGGGGGGGGGGGGGGGGGGGGGGGGGGGGGGGGGGGGGGGGGGGGGGGGGGTTTTTTTTTTTGAAAAAGGAAATTAAAACCTTTGGGTGTCAAAACCATTATTTATTAAAAAAATGTTTAAAATAGAGCAATTTTTGCCTTTTGGCTAAGGGGCCTTTGGGAAGGGAGTAAAAACCTTTACAGGTTTTTCCCCAATTGACCCTTTCTAAAACAGAAGTTCGGTGGCTGACCCGGGGGTTTTGGTTTTCCCCAAAACGGGTGGACCCGGTCCCCTGGTTAAAGGGTGCTTTGGATTGACTTTTGGTCCACGTTTTACTTGGGTTCTTATTTTTTAACCATTTAAAGGGAAAATATAAGGAGTTTTTTTTGGCCTATTGTAAATTTCCTTCCTTGGGCCTTTTTGGGGTGGGGGTTTGGTTGTGCTGAATTCTTTTGTGGTTTTGTCCCAATGTTTTGGGTGGTCTTTTTTTATAACCCTCCCCCCACCCCCGGACCAAAGGTTTTTGGGACAAAGCCTTCCAGATGAAATAGGGGAAGAAGATTTTTTTAAATTTGCCTTACAAACTTAAAAATTGAAAAATTGGGGGGGTTTTTGGAAATTGGGGAAGGGGGGAATTTTTTCTAAAAGGGGGTGGACCCAAACCCAAATTGAAAAAATAATTTCCTACTCAATAAGCTTATTTCCCAAAAAATTTTAAGGGTTTTAGGTGGAACACAAAAAAATGGGAAAAACCCCTTGGCACCCCTGAAAAACCCCCCCTGTGTTTGGGAGATTTTTGGATGCCCCCCAGGGGGGGTAATTTATCCCATTTTTTTAAGATGTGTCCCTTCTTACTTTTGTTGTACTTTGTTTTTGCTGGCCAGTTTTTGGGGGGAAAATGTCCCCAGCTTTTTTAGTGGGAGGGAAATTTGGGGGCCTTGTTTGTGGAAAAACTGGAACATTTACAAGGGCAGACAAGGGAAGGGAGGCAGAGTCCCTTTAAACCGTTTACAAGTTTAAAATTGGGTTGCAAGGGGCAAGGGGGTTTTTAAAAACAAAAAAGGAAAAAATTTTGGCAGCCCTTTTCATTTCCCGGGGGACTAAAGGGATAGCCAGGTTAAAATAGGGGAAGTGGAAAAAGGTTTTCCGGGTTAAAAGGAATCAAGGAAAGGAATTTTGAAGCAGGGCAGGTGGTGGTCAAACGGGAAGTTCACAGCAACCCGGCCCTTTTTTATAAACTATGCAAACCCCTTTTCAGTGTTTTTTCCCAAAACCCTTTTACCCAGGTGTACAAAACAGGGGATTTTAAGGGCCGGGGTTCTAAAAGGGGTTATAATTTTTGCTTTTAAATATCAATATGTTTTTGACAACCAAAAAAAGGTTAAAAAATTTGGAACCCAAAAAAGGAAAAAAAAAGGGAGGAGGAGAAAGTTTTTTAAATAACCCAAACCTCCCAAATTTGAAGCCGGAAAAATTTTTGGAACCATAAAATTTGGACCGGGGAATTTTTAAAAGGGAAACAGGCTTGCCCCCCTTTAAACCCAAAGGGGAAACCCCCCATTTAAATTTTTAATTTTTTTTGAATAATTTGAACAGGTTTTTCCAAAGACCAAGGGGAAAATGGGGGCCCCAAAAGCCATGGGTCTAGGAATTTTGTAAGGATGAAATTCACATGGGGTAAAACAATTTTCCTCGAAAACCCATAAACCCCTTTTTGGGGACCCAAAGGTTTTCCCCAAACAAAATACCCAGGTAAATGGGGTTTATTGGACTGCAGCACTACAAAAAAAGCCCCACCCAGTGACCCTTTTGGCCCCCCTACATAAAACCGAAAGGGGTTTTCCTTGCCTTGTTTTTTTTTGGGGATTTCTGAATTTTTGGGGTTGGCGGGGTTGGTGCTTTTTATCCCTCCACTTTTGGGAAAAAGCTAAAAACCCTTACATGGGGGGGGGAAAATTTTAAATTTTGGCCAAAAAAAAATTGTGGTAAGGGAGGGGGCTTGAAGAATTTTCAAAATGAACAAACCTGCAAAATTTCATAATAAAGGGAAACCGGGAAAAGACAGTTTTGGGTGGCCACTTGGGCCTTTGGGGACTTTCCCTGAAACCTTCGTACTTAGAAAATTATACCAAAGGGGTTCCCCAAATTAGTTGTGCCATCACACCTTGCAAAAGCGGGCACAGGAACGCAGAGGGCCACAGCCCCCCCCAAGCCAAGGGCCGAAGGGAAAAGGGGAACTTCTGGTGGGCAACAAAAGGGGGGGGCCTTCCCTGACAGAATCCCAAAAGGTTGCCCAGGGTTTTAAAAAAGGAAAAAAATAGCATTTTTATTTTTACACGGGGTAGGGACCCGGGAAATGGGGGGGTTTAAAAGGGGATCCAAAAACCCAATCCGGGTTTACCTTTAAGGCAGGGGGAATGTGCCCCAAAATCACCCCTTAACCCCAACAGATCCCCGGGCACAAAAAAACTTCCAAAAAATTTAATGTTTTTTACAAATCTAAAGGGGTGAACAGAAGGGGGAATTTTTAACTGGGAAAACAAAAGATAGCTTCGCAAAATCCATAAATAGGGTGCAAAAACTAAGGGGGAAAGGGGGGAAAAATCCCACCCGCAGTAAGGGGGGGAAAAATAACCCGGGTCCAAAAGGGGCTACAGGGGGAATGTCCAATGGGGGTTTACAACACCCCAAAAATTTTAAACGGGGGATAAAAACCAAAAGAGGCCCACCCTTGGAAAACCCCAAGGAAGGGGTTTTTAAAAAACAGCCCCCTTCCCAAAAGACCTTAACACCAAACATAAAACAGGTCGGGCTTTAATTTCCCGGGAAGAGTAAGAATTTTGCCGTGAGCCTTTTAAAAACCCTAACCCCCTGACTTTAAAATATGCCCACCTTCCAAAAGATGGGGGTCCAATAAATATGAAATAAAGAAAACCCCCCGGGGAGGGGGGTTAAAAACCAGTTCCCCCCATTCCCAAGGGGGGTTGGTGGGGGTTTCTGAAGGTGGGGCACCCCTTTTTCCACTCCCATTGGAAGTACATTAAACAGGGGTTTAATTTGGCAGTAATTTTATCATGGAGCCGGGCTGTCCCAAATCAAAATGAAAACCTGAAAAAGTTTAAAAGGGGTCCAGGTTAAAAAATTTTTTGGGGAAGTGGTTTCCATGTTGGGCCTTGGAAAGGTTGGGTCCCCCAGTAAAAAAAAAACATAGTATGTGGGGGGCCCCAAAATTGTTTAAAAACAGCTGCAGGGCCAACCACCGCCCCCACCCCCACCCCAGCCAACGGGGTTGGGGTATACCTTCCCTGTCCAAAATTCCCCAGTTTTTCCCCCACCGGAAAGGGAAAACCATGAATGTAATATTAACCCAAATAGAAAAAGTCCAAACAGGGGGACTATTCCTTACCAGAAGGAGTGTTTTGGTAAAAAAACCCCCTCCAACACCACCACAATTTTGGGAAAAAAGGAATTTAACCCCAAAATTATTTTTTAGTATGGAATATTTAGGTTGGGGCCAACAGTTGGGGGAAAAAGGGGATACGGGTTTATAAAGAAAAAATAAAAAAATTGGTTCAAAAAAAGGGCAGAAAAAAAGGGAAATTTCCCCCAAAGGTAATTGGGGAAATAAGGGTGCCTTTACCCCTTTAAAGGGGTTTCCCCACAACATGAATACCTGGGCACCAACCTAAACCCCACAGGGAAAATTTCCCGGGTAAAAAATCCGGTTGGGGAAGTTCTTAATTTAAGGGAAAAATTTTAACCCAAATGATGCCTTTTAAAAATTTAGGTATCCTTTTCCCATTTAAACAAGATGGCCCAAAATCCAAATAAAAGGGAAACAAAAATAAAAAAACCGGGAAGGGATTGAAATTTTTAACCCCTCACCCCCTTTCACCCCTAAAAGAATTTAACGGGTTTTTTGGGCAGTAATATAGGGGACAAATCCCAGGGCCCTCAACAGTTTTGGGCCTGCCATCATTTAAATTGTCTAATTTCCTTTGGCCCAAAGGGCCCATGCCTCCCCCAATAGTCCGGGGTAAGGGAATTTTAAAAGGGGTCCAACCCAACCCTAACCCCCAGTAAACGGGAAACAAATGCCAAGTACATATTTCCCCTTAAAAACGGGCAAGAAGGGGTGGCCCATGAAAAAACAACGGTGGGAACCCAACCAGGGAAAAATTCTGAAACACCAAAATTTGGAAAAAAAAACGGGGAGGTTAAAACTTTAATTTTCATTGGAAATTTGGAAAAGTCGGGAAACCCCAGGGGCCCGGGCCCCCAAAAGATCATTAAATAAATAAAAAAACCCTGCTTTTTAAAAAAACAAAAAAGGGAAATGCCCGGGAAAAATTGGAGCCCTGCCTTGGTTCCGGGGTAAAATCCTTAGCTGAACCACACCCAAGGATTTGGCCTTTCCCTTTGTTGGGAATGTTAAAAGGGGACCCCACCGATAATCCCCAAAATGTTGACCATTTAAAGGGACCCATCATTTTCTTTTGAAACCCAACCCTCCCAATCCGGGATAGGGCAAATGCAGGAAAAAATTGGGTCTAACCCTTAAATTCCATTTTGTACCCTGAAATAACTGGGCGAAGCCTGGGAGCTTGATGACAAATCATCCTGTAAAAGGTCATATTCTAAAATTTCTAAACCCCCGGGAAACCCAAAAGTAAAACCCAAAATAGTAATTTAAATGTCGGGGCCCAAACTAAAAACCAACCAGAAACAAAAACAAAGCAATAGCATATTTTATTTTATTTTTCCAAAATTGGGGAAAACCATCCATAATCCGGGGGGAAAAGGTTCTAGGGTAGCTGGTACTTTTAAAAATGTTGGGGGGTAAATTCCCGGGGAGGGGGAAAACAAAGTAGGGAAAGGGTAAACTGTCCATGCTCCTACCCTTAGATAAATAAAAACCCAAAAATGTTTTAAAACAAAAGGGAAAACTAAGATAACCTGTTTTTAACCGGGGTGAAAATTGTACACAAATTTTTTCCACACAAACCACATTAAGGAATAACAAAAGGATCCCCAGGCAGAAAATTTCCCTACAAAGAGGTTCCCTTTTTTGGGCCCCTTGTAATTTCTGAGTCCCCTACTGGGGATTTTTGGCCCGGGAATTCTGGCTTCCAAAAAGGACCTTTTTCATTTTGATTTCCCCTGGTTGGGGCGAAATTTTTTTTAAGTAGACTTTCCATTTAAAAACAAATATTTAAAAAATTATCAAAACCCAAATAAAACCAAGAAACCACAGCCCTTGGTAGAGAAAAGGGGCAAAAAAAATTTCTAGGGGTTTTCCCACCCCCCATGCAAAACCCAAAAAGACCCAATGTCCCCGTTTTGTATTTGGGCCCAAAATTGTGCCCCAATTTTGGCAAATTTTAACCGAGAAAAAGGTTGCTGGGTTTGGGGTTTTCAAAAAACCCGGCCGGGGAAAATTTTGGGAGGAAATTTCCCTGTTTAAGGCCCATATTCCATTTAAATTAAATAAATAACCCATTCGAAAACCAGGGGAAATAGAAATTTTTCTATTTGTAACCCCTTGTTTTTTCTTAAACCCCCTTGGACAAATACCAAAAGGTATTCAGGGTAGCATTTCCTAAAATTCTCCTGTTGAGGGGTGTGCCTTTTAAGTTGTGTTTGAGGTGTGATTTTAGGCCGGTTTTTCCAATTAAAAGTTGTTGGGAATTTCCTGGGCCCTTTGTTTTTGTTCCTTTTATTTTCCCCATTCCTTATTAAAAAAAATTTTTTTGGCCACCATTAAAGGGGAAAAATTTGACCCGCCTTTTGGTGAAGAGAGAAACAGTAAAGTTTTTGGGTTTTTTTGGGGCCTTTCCCCCCAAAAAACACGGCCTAAACGGTTTTCCCACCTTGTTACCAAAAGCACAGACCTGTGGTTCCCCTGCAAAATTTTGAACCAAAAAAAACAAGAGCTAAAAGGTGTTCAAACCCAGTTAAAGTTTTTGTGGGTTTCCCCTGTTTTAAAGTCCATTTTTCCACGTTTTACCCCCCTTCCCTAATGATTTTGAAATTTTCCCCTGCTTCATTGGTCCCCCTAATTGTTGCAATTAGTTTTGTAGGCTACACACTAAAGTGCGCCAGCCGCATTTACAGCATTTATAGCATTTACTGTCTGTTTTTTTCCTTGTCTCTGTAATAAAACAAAAAAATCTCTTGTTTTCCCACCTTACTGAACTAGAGTAGTCCAGTTTCAGAGTTGCTGATCCCTGGGCTTTGTTTTTAGTTCCTGTTACTGATCCATTGCCTTATTAGGAAGGAGGGAAGTTTCTTTGCTTACCAGTGGGAGTGGGAAGCACTGAGCGGTCTTTTTGTCCGATTTGGTGAAGTTTCAGCCAGAAACTAGTAGTCCATTGGTCATTTTGGGCCATTTCCTAGCTCCTTTCAGCCCCCTGCTATAAAACACTTTAAACACGCGTTTTCCAGCTTGTACCAACTCAGCACAGATCCTCGTGGTGGCCTGCAGAGTGATCCAAGCAGCAGAGAGCTAAAAGAGTGACTTTCTACCAGATATAAGTATTTTTTGTGGCTTTCCCACTGTTATTAAGCTAGCGACTGCATTTCGCCTGTTTTACTGCTACTTTAAGTGATTTCTGCATTTTACACTGTTTATTGCACTTTAAGTTACTAATTGTTGCAAATTGTTTCTGTAGGCTACACACTAAAGTGCGCTAGCCGATTTACAGCATTTATAGCATTTACTGTCTGTTTTTTTTTCCTTGTCTCTGTAATAAAACAAAAAATCTCTTGTTTTCCCGCCTTACTGAACTAGAGTAGTCCAGTTTCAGAGTTGCTGATCCCTGGGCTTTGTTTTTAGTTCCTGTCACTGATCCATTGCCTTATTAGGGAGGAGGAAGTTTCTTTGCTTACCAGTGGAGTGGGAAGCACTGAGCAGCCTTTCTGTCCGATTTGGTGAAGTTTCAGCCAGAAACTAGTAGTCCATTGGTCATTTTGGGCCATTCCTAGCTCCTTTCAGCCCCCTGCTATAAAACACGCTAAACACACGTTTTTCCAGCTTGTACCAACTCAGCACAGATCCTCGTGGTGGCCTGCAGAGTGATCCAAGCAGCAGAGAGCTAAAAGAGTGACTTTCTACCAGATATAAGTATTTTTGTGGCTTTCCCACTGTTATTAAGCTAGCGACTGCATTTCGCCTGTTTTACTGCTACTTTAAGTGATTTCTGCATTTTACACTTTTTATTGCACTTTAAGTTACTAATTGTTGCAAATTGTTTCTGTAGGCTACACACTAAAGTGCGCTAGCCGATTTACAGCATTTATAGCATTTACTGTCTGTTTTTTTCCTTGTCTCTGTAATAAAACAAAAAAAAAATCTCTTGTTTTCCTGCCTTACTGAACTAGAGTAGTCCAGTTTCAGAGTTGCTGATCCCTGGGCTTTGTTTTTAGATGTTCTTCGTCTTCCCTTGCTGCAGTCCTGACAATTGGGTATAGTCCGCGTCCCAGTCGGCCCGAATACCAGAGTATAAGGCTGACGTCGGTCATGGCGCCTTAGACTGACGCCAGTACGCCAGGGTACTAATGCGCATGACCGACGCCATTTCTCAGTCTTTTTGCCGCATGGTCCGATGCAGAAGCAATTTTGCGAGTGCAGGTTGGCGTTCTGAGATTTTCCGAAACCGGAGTTTCAGACCGAATACAGAGTTGGTTAAGTAACCCGTTGGGGAACATTTTGTTTTTTCTTGCCTCAGTATTTAACCGGATGTCAGAAAAAGTGAATAACTGTATTTCTTGTGGGAAGCAGATACCGCATAGGGATTATCATACATTGTGTATACCTTGTTTAGGGCCTGAGCACGACGCTGTTGGTTGCCGCCTTGTGCTAGATTTAACAAGCGCACTATTAAGAGGAGGCTTGATTGTGCTAGGTTAGTGTTTGGGAAGCGCTGTAATTACACTATGCCGCCGGATGCTCCGACGCCTGCTTCATCTAAGAAGCGCAAGGACAAAACAGTGAAGTCTAGGGTGAGGAACCGCAGTCCCGGACGCCGGTCCTTTAGAAGGCTCAGGGGAGCCAGAGGTTTTGCCGGTGTGTCTCTATGGAGTCTCAGGCAGATACTTTACTGTTACAGGATGTGCCCTCTCAGGAGGTAGGCCAGGCTGAGGGGGCTTCTCAGGTAACTGTTCTTCCCTCTCTTCCCAAGGTAGTTAGGGCCTCTCCTTCTGTTGCCAAAGCTTCTTTTAGAGGAAGGCCAAGTTCAGCTTCTGTAGGGGCTTCTCCTAGCATTTCGGCTCTGTGCCTAAGAAACATATGCTTAAAATGGCAGAAGATTTGATTACTCTGATTAGAGGTTCTATGCCCCCACCTGATAAGAGGCCTAGGGTGGAACAGGAGTTTGATAGTTTTGAACAGTGTTCACAGGCTTCAGAGTCTTCTGTGGAAGACTTGCAAGAGTTTCCTACTTATTCTGATTCTGATGTGGATGATTCCACTCCTTCAGCTACTCCTCCTGAGGATTTTTCATTTTCAGAGACTCTTCACTCCATGAGGGAGCACTTTAAATGGGAAGGCCAAGATTACTCTGACTCCAGAAAAAAGGCTTAGGGAATTCTTGTTTTTGCCCCAGCATAGGCCCTTAGCTATTCCTCCTGTGTTGAATGTGGTGGACGATGTTTTGCAGAGGCTTCTCTGAACCCTGATTCCTTGCCTCCTGCTCCTGTTAAGCCTGATAGGTATTATAGGGTGCCCGGCTCATAAGTATTTGTTTAAGAGTCCCAGGGCGGACCCAGAAACTGTTTCTCAGGGCCTAAAGGTGTTAAAGCTTCTGTGGTTAAAAATCCTGTACCCTCTGATAAAGAGGCAAGGGCTTTGGATAGGTGGGGTAAGAAAGTATATACTTCTTCCACTCTAGCCATGAGGGCGTTGAATTGTCAATTTCATATGCTGAAATATCAGAATTATCTCCTTTCACAATTGAAATCTAAGGTGGATGCTTTGGCGGAAGGTATTGAGTGTAAAGAATTGCTGGATTTGGTTCATGTGTCTGAACAAGTGGGTAAGCATTCTTTGCAGTGTGGTTTTGATGCTGTTCAGGCCTCCTCGAGGGTGGCTGCTACTAGTTCTGTTCTTCGCAGACATGCATGGTTGAAGGATCAGAATTTAGCTGAGCATGTTAAGACCAGGATTTTGGATGCTCCTTTACAGTCTGATGTGTTGTTTGGACCGCCTGTGGAAGCAGTTTTAAAGAAAATGGAGGACAAAGCTAAGTCTATGCAGACTGTTAAAGATTTTTGCAGGTGCAGCCTCCGGGTTTAGTAGAAATTGGCCTGCTAAGGGGTGGACATATCCTGCTTATGGTTCCCAGTCTAGGGTAGGTCTAGACGTGGTAGGGGCAGGGCTCAAGGTTCTGCTTAGGCCTAGATCAGACAGTTCACCTGCTCAGACTTCTGGTGAGGGCAGGGTCAGTCCTTTCGTAGCAGAACCAATGACCTGCCTTTCAGCTGCCAGTGGACTCTCGCCTGGCAGCTCCTTTGGGAGGAAGATTGTCTCTTTTCAAAGAAAATTGGGATTTAATCACTCAAGACAGATGGGTGCTGGATATCATTCATCACGGGTACAGATTTTATTTCCACACAATGCCCCCTTTCAAAGGCATGCCCGATGTTCCTCCTCCACAAAGAAAAGAGGCTCACAAGCAAGTTTCTCAGTTACTCCAGATAGGGGCTATTCAGCCAGTCCCTGTGTCAGAAAGGGGCTTCGATTTTATTCTCGCCTGTTCCTAGTACCAAAGAAGGGGAACACGTGGAGACCAATTTTGGATTTATCTATCCTCAACACTTATCTGGACATTCCCAAGTTCAAGATGTTGACGTTACAGCAACTGTTACCTCTGCTGGGCAAGGATCACTGGATGGTAACTTTGGATCTCAAGGAAGCTTACCTTCATGTGCCCATAAGGCTAAGTTGCAGAAAGTATCTGCGGTTTCAACTGGAGATTTTCATTATCAGTTCTCTGCATTGCCCTTTGGCTTATCTACTGCCCAGAGTATTCACAAAGGTTCTGGCTCCAGTGATAGCTTACTTCAGGCTTCAAGGCATTCAAATTTATCCTTACTTGGACGACTGCCTGTTTCTGGCTCAAGAAAAGGAACACCTTCTACAGCATCTGGAATATGTCATAGCAGTGCTAAGATGCCTAGGGTATTCTGTGAACGAAATAAAGTCCAGTCTAGTACCCTCTCAAGACATGTGCTTTCTGGGTGTGAGACTGAATACAGCAGCCCAGATGGCCTTTTAACCCCGGACAAACAAAAGAGTCTGTCACTTTACTTCCATCAACTATCTCATCAGTCCGTGCTGACTGCAAGGACAGTCCTTCAAGCATTAGGGTTCATGGCATCTTGTATTCTGGTGCTTCCCAATGCCAAACTGCATATGAGGAAGCTGCAATGGTATCTCAAAATGTATGGACACAGCACTGCCAAGATTTGGACACTGTCATTCAAATAATACCTTGCCTTCAAAAGGAATTCTTGTGGTGGGCTCAGGAATGTCACCTAAACAAGGGACTCTCTGTGACCCGGCCAGAGGCGAGTCAGATTTTAACGACAGATGCCTCGGACACTGCTTGGGAGCTCATCTAAATGGAAAGTGGATACAAGACAAGTGGCCTGCCAGACTACAGCATCTACATATCAACATGAAGGAGATGTTAGCAGTCCAGTTTGCATTGATGGCGCTCAAGGAGTTACTTCTTCCAGGGCAGGTGTTGATTCTGACAGACAACACAACTGTCATGTGGTACATCAACAAGCAAGGGGGAACACATTCTTATCCTCTATGCAGGCAAGCAATGATTCTATGGGAGATCATGCTAAGCCTGCAACTGACTCTTCAGGCAAGGTTTCTGCCAGGAGCACAGAACTCCTAGCAGATGTATTAAGCAGACAAATCATGGATCCCCACGAGTGGAAACTGGATCTTCATGTATTTCAAAATTGACAGTGTCATGGGGAACTCCAGACATAGATCTGTTCGCTTCTCCACTAAACCACCAGCTGCCAAAGTATTGCACAAAGGGGTTTCATCACACAGCTTGGAAAGTGGATGCTCTGTCTTTCAGTTGGAAAAA
The DNA here is from genome assembly GCF_019279795.1 of Protopterus annectens. Classification (NCBI taxonomy): domain Eukaryota; kingdom Metazoa; phylum Chordata; order Ceratodontiformes; family Protopteridae; genus Protopterus; species Protopterus annectens. Next base: position 438,056,654 of record NC_056747.1, on the reverse strand, counting down.
CCTTCATGTCTATGCCTTTCCACCTCTACCTCTTCTTCCAAAGGTATTACTAAAGGTCAGACAGGACAGGCCAAGGATGATTTTGATAGCTCCAGATTGGCCTCGCAACTTTGGTACCCACTTCTAAGGAGTCTTGTAAAGAAGCCTCCATGGCCTTTACCTCTGATTCCTCATCTGTTATCTCAGAAGGACGGTCATCTGCTCAATGTCAAGCTTCCATCTCTTCATCTCACAGCTTGGCATATTCTGTGTTGAAGCATGATAGGTCTCAGCTTCCTCAACAAGTTTTAAATGTGATTATGGAAGCTAGAAGGCCTAGTACTAGGAGAGTGTAATGCAGAAAAATGGAAGAGATTTTGTTTTGGAGTACAGCAAAGAATTTGGAGATTTCAGAGCCTAATTTGAGTGTGGCTCTTCAATATCTTACTGAATTATTGGACAAAGGTTTGTCTTTCTCTTCCATAAAGATTCATGCGGCAATTTCAGCTCACTATGATTGTGACCCACCTTTGTTTTCGCATCCTTTGTTCAAGCAGTTTCTTAGAGGGGCAAAGAATATAAGACCCCCACGTAGAGCTCCTACTCCTGCTTGGGATCTCAATTTTGTGTTGGAAAAACTTACTCTACAACCTTTTGAGCCTGCAGCTACTGCTGAATTGAAATATTTGTCATGGAAGACTGCTTTTCTGTTGGCTATTACTTCTGCAAGAAGGGTGTCTGAGTTGCAGGCCCTTATGGCAGTAGAGCCCTTTTGATTTTCCATAAGGACAGGGTATCATTACGACTAATCCTTCCTTTATGCGTAAGGTGGTTTCTAGTGTGGCTTTAAACCAAACTATTCATTTGCCTACGCTTTTTGCAGATCCTCAAAATAAAGGGGAAAAGATTTTGCACACTTTAGATGTACACAGGCAATTGCGTTATTATTTGAGCAGGACTAAAGATTTTAGGCAGTCTCAGCAGTTACTTGTTTCTTTTGCTTTAAGTTCACAGGGCAAGCCTGTGTCAAAACAAACTATTTCTAGGTGGATTGGCTTTTGCATTGCATTTTGTTATTCCCATCATGGCAAAGAGGTTCCAGCTGGGATTAGGCCTCATTCCACTAGGGCTACTGCCACTTCAACAGCATTTCTAAGGGGTGGCAACTAAGGATATTCTGGAGGCAGCTACTTGGAGTTCAGTGCATACTTTCTCTAGGCATTATCACCTGCCTATATACTCTAAGACTAGAGCTGGTTTTGCCACAGCTGTTTTACAAGGCATGTTGTCAGCTCCTGCTACTTTATAATTTGCCAGCCTCCCTTACCTCTGCTTTGGGATTCTACCCAATTGTCAGGACTGCAGCAAGGGAAGACGAAGAACATAGTACAGTTTTGTACCTACCATAAATGTAGATGTTCGAGGATTCCCTTGCTGCAGTCCAATTTACCCTCCCTCCTTCCCCTCTGTGTTTCAGGGTGGTTGTGTAGGTGAGTTTACATGCTTATATTTTGTGTATATTTTACTGTATATATTGTACATGTTTTTTGGTGCAGGTTGTTTTTGGGACTTGTCTTTTTGGGTCTTCTGACATCTGGGGCAAGAAAAGACTGAGGAAATGACGCCGGTCATGCGCATTAGTACCCTGACGTACTGACGCCAGTCTAAGGCGCCATGACCGACGTCAGCCTTATACTCTGGTATTCGGGCCGACTGGGACGCGGACTATACCCAATTGTCAGGACTGCAGCAAGGGAATCCTCGAACATCTACATTTATGGTAGGTACAAAACTGTACTTTCCTGTTACTGATTCATTGCCTTATTAGGGAGGAGGGAAGTTTCTTTGCTTACCAGTGGGAGTGGGAAGCACTGAGCAGCCTTTTTGTCCGATTTGGTGAAGTTTCAGCCAGAAACTAGTAGTCCATTGGTTGTTTTGGGCCAATTCCTAGCTCCTTTCAGCCCCCTGCTATAAAACACGCTAAACACGCGTTTTCCAGCTTGTACCAACTCAGCACAGATCCTCGTGGTGGCCTGCAGGGTGATCCAAGCAGCAGAGAGCTAAAAGAGTGACTTTCTACCAGATATAAGTATTTTTTGTGGCTTTCCCACTGTTATTTAAGCTAGCAACTGCATTTCGCCTGTTTTATTGCTACTTTAAGTGATTTCTGCATTTTACACTGTTTATTGCACTTTAAGTTACTAATTGTTGCAAATTGTTTCTGTAGGCTACACACTAAAGTTGGCTAGCCGATTTACAGCAATTACTGTCTGTTTTTTTCCTTGTCTCTGTAATAAAACAAAAAAAAATCTCTTGTTTTCTCGCCTTACTGAACTAGAGTAGTCCAGTTTCAGAGTTGCTGATCCCTGGGCTTTGTTTTTAGTTCCTGTTACTGATCCATTGCCTTATTAGGAAGGAGGGAAGTTTCTTTGCTTACCAGTGGGAGTGGGAAGCACTGAGCGGCCTTTTGTCTGATTTGGTGAAGTTTCAGCCAGAAACTAGTAGTCCATTGGTCGCTTTGGGCCAATTCCTAGCTCCCTTCAGCCCCTGCTATAAAACACGCTAAACGCGTGTAAGCGATTTAGCGGAGTTACCACTGTTGCACACAAGAGCGGCGGTTAAACAAGGTTAAACTATTTGGGCCATCTAAATTCCACTCTTCCAATTTTCCCTTAAAACTACCTTCCTCGAGCTGTACTGCTGATCTAACCAGCATATCCTATAACTGAAAAGTTCATCTCTACTTGATTCCCAAGTAGACTATTCTCTATCTGTAAAGCCTAGCACTTACTCCTACAGTACTTGCACCTTGATAAAGCACTCTTATTATAGATAGTACCCCACCAGCCTAAAACCCACTTCCCCGAGTCCTTTGAAAGTCTCTTTATCTACTACTTCTAGTATGTCGAGGGATCAGTTGCTAGTGTCCTCTCCAGCTCAACTGGTGAACCTGGGAATATTGAGGCAATGTTACAACTGCCTCATGTACACAGACAATCCTCTCCTTCTCCCACAAAACACAAATACATGCGAGAGATGCAACTATACGGCCAAACTGGAGGCTGAGCTCTCTCAACATAGGACTGGCAAGACCAGACAGGAGGAGAAGGTAACCACACACAATACATACCCAGTCACACATGGTACCATCACAACTTCAAATCATACACATACTCACACAAAGACATACTGAGGCTCTGATCAAAAATTTACCAAAACAGCAGAGGCCACCAAAGCAGACACCCAAACAACTACCACCTCACGACCCAACACATGCAACACATAGACCACACAGACAGAGTGTCAAACAGTCACAGCCCTTAAGGCCAAACAAAATGCCAGACACACTTGTCATTGGTGATTCCATAGTCAGACACACTGACGTCCGCTCACCAGACTGAGTAAAGAGAAGGTCACAGTAAGCTGCCTGTCGGGCGCTAGAATCCGCCACATAACGCAAGCACTCAGGTCTCTCAACAGCAGGTACAATGCGACTCAGTCATTGTCCACGCTGGTGTCAACGACCTGAGACGTGCCTCCTTGGACTACATGAAAAGGGACATCGAGGAGCTCTCTGATTATGTAGCCCAGGCAGGTATGACCCTGACCTTGAGCAGTATCCTACCTTCACCTAGAATGATGCCACAATACAGTGATAAGATGATCAGCTTTAATAATTGGCTTGGTGTCATTCAAAGGGGATCCAATGTCTGTCTGCCTGGGATGACATGCTGGACAAGCCACGCTGCTTCGCAAGGGACGGCTTGCACCTGTCACCCTGGGCTTCCGGATATTGGCAAAGGCTCTTGCCACCCCATAGTGCCTTTTTAGGCAAGGCTCAAATTCTAAACCTACCACCCTAGAACACCAAAAGGAAAAAAACTAAGGGTAATGCTGCTCAATGCCAGAAGTCTCAATCTCAAGATGCACGACTCGAGGCCCTTCTCAATATGGAGAACATCGATGTCTGTGCTGTGACAGAAACCTGGTTCAAGGCTCCTGAGAGCACCCCAGCACTAACAGGTTTCACCTCATATCATGCGTTCGGCCCCAAAATCCGGACAACACCAAGAAAGGAGGGGTGTCCATATTCATAAAGGACACCCACACCTCAAGGTTGGTGGCAACGCATGATGCATCGGAGACCATCCAGGTGCAATTAACCATAGGCAAGACTGCTCTGCAATTTGTAGCATGTTACAGGCCACCCTCTCAAACTCAGGAACCTCACATGGCCTTCCTGAAAACATTGGAGGATAAATGTATCTCCAAACACCATCATACTAGGTGACTTTAACTACCCTAATATAGACTGGGAACACTACTCAAGCCCGAACACTCTAACCCAAAGATTCCTGGAGTTCATAAACTCAAATGCCATGGAACAACTAGTCACCATCCCCACAAGAGGAGAAAACATACTTGATCTCATCATCACGAACATGGGATCAAAATGTTCAACACCGAAGTATATCCTCACTGGTGAGATCAGATCATAAACTAATCTCGCTGGAGGTCCTCATCCCGCCCCCACCTGAAACAAAAAAGACCACAGTGAAAAACTTCTCAAAAGCCGATTTCACACTTCTAAAAACTAGTGTGGTCTCCTTTAAGGCCCCTGAGCCAGTGGTAAACATTACTCAAACCGCTGAATCACTTACAAATGCCTTCTACCAGCACCTACAGGACTGCATGGATCAGGCAATCCCAAACAAAACTAAGACTCTCTGTACCAAAGGCAAGCGTCCAGTCTGGTGGACCCCAGCCATAAACAAGCTCTACAACAAAAGGAGGAAGCTACTACAAGATAGAGCAAAATCCTTGAAAGGTAAGACACCTTTGATCATTATAAGTAAAAACTAAGAGCTCTCATAAAATCATCCAAGGCAAATTTTGAGAGAAAAATCGCCAAGGACTCTAAAGAGAATCATAAGGCCTTCTTTAGCTATGTTAGAAACCTAGGAGGAAACTCCCAGATATGCTCAGAATTAGTTCAAAATGATGTGAAAATTACTGAACCTACACACATTGCCAACATACTGGCTGACAGGTTCAGTGCAAACTTCTCCCCTCCCCAAAAAGGAGAGATATCTATTCCAGAGGATTGTAGCCCCCAAACATCTCCAACGCCCAGGTGAGAACTGCCCTCACTAAGGCAAAAACACAGCATCCATGGGACCGGATGGTGTCCCCGGCTGTGTGCTTCATGAACTCAATGAGGAATTAAACCCACAGTTAGGACAGCTGTTTAATCTTAGCCTCACCTCAGGATACGTACCCAAGGAGTGGCGCACGGCGACTGTGGTCCCACTTCATAAGGGCGGTGCCTCCACAGACCCTGGAAATTACCGCCCCATTAGCTTGACAAGCCTTATCTGCAAAGCCATGGAGAGGATCATAATGGAACTCATAAATAAAGACATAGGGAACTTGCAGACTTTGGATCCAACTCAGTTTGGCTTTGTCAAAGGCAGATCCTGCCTCTTAAACTTGGTTGACTTTTTCGAGACAGTCACCAAGGCCATTGATGAGGAAAGGCAGTCCATACAGCCTACCTCGACCTGGCAAAGGCCTTCACACAATACCCCACTCAGGTATCATCGAAAAACTCATCAGCTTGAATGTAAACCCATACATCACAAGATGGGTTGCAAACTGGCTAAGTGACAGAACCCACAGGGTCAGAGTTGCTGGAGCCATGTCAGACTCAAAGCCTGTCACAAGTGGTGTCCCACAGGGCTCAGTCCTGGGTCCACTCTTGTTCGGCATCTACTTTTCTGAAGTACAAGCAAACACAGGAGGGTTATGGCTGACAAAGTTTGCAGATGACTGCAAACTGGGCGCCATAGTCGAAAACACATCTGACACAGATATCCTCCAGAAGGGCCTCACAGAAATGGATAACTGGTGCCAGAGCCATGGCCTGAAGTTAAACGCCAAAAATTGCATAGTCATACCCTTTGGGAAAAACAAGGCTACCCCTAGCTACCATATAGGTGGCAATCCACTGAGCACAGAAAAAGTCATCAGAGATCTGGGGACCCAGGTTGACAGTAGCCTTTCGTTTGACACTCATGTTGCTAAAGTAGTTAGGAAAACCTTCTATATCACCCACCTGATCATGAAGGGATTCACATCTAGATCAAGGGAGGTCATCGTCACCCTGTACTCATCACTTATTAGACCTATGATTGAGTACAATGCCCGCTCGAATGTATCTGACCAGACACCTGCTGCAGCTTGAAAGGCCCCAAAAGTTCCTCACCAAAAGGATAAAGGGTCTCAAAATATGTCTTATGCTGCCCGACTGAAAGAACTCCAGCTCTATTCAGTCTCATACCGCTTGCTCAGAGGTGACCTGTGCCTGACATATAAGGCCATGTCAAACCCAGATTTGATGAATATGCTTCACCTCAAAAATCTAGATCCTCAGAACCACAAGGGCGGGAGACTTAAACCGTGACACGGTTATAAATAGAACGTGCTGGAGGGACAGATTCATCACCCAGAGACTCCCTATGCTGTGGAACAAAATCCCGGTACATGTGAGGCAGAGCACCTCTCTGGTCTTGTTCAAGAGGAATCTTGACCAATGGATGGGAGATTGCAGATATACCCCAGGGATTACTTCAGCGTCACTGCTTGACAGAGGCACAGCAAAATGATAGGCATAGTTTTTATTCAAACTAAAGGGGTGGCGAAAGCCACATAACTATGGGCTAGGCTTATAAATGCCCTTGGGCAGATAGCCTAGTATGAACCTATGAACCTATGAACCTATGAACTACACCTCCCATTGCCCTACTTTAGCACTCCTGCTGTCAGCCATCTAGAAATATGCCTTTGGGCAGCTCACTGCCCTATAACTTCCATGGCGCTTGTGATAACTGCGTAATACTATAGTGTAGCAAACTAGCAAGGTAGGAGTTCCAATCCCAGTCCTGGCAAGTTCAAAAGTGTGTCTGAGTGTGTGTATCTATCTGTAGGTTAAAGTATTTTGTGTCCATACACACCCAGTACATTTCGGAGTGTAATACTTTACAAGAGCTGATGATGTCATTCACCTTAGAAGTATGTGTGGACACCGCCCTACCTATAAGCTCTGTGGCGCGTGTGATAAATGTGTAACATTGTAATATTAATAACTGCATAGGTTGGGGTTTGAATCTCATTCCTGCCATGTTTGTGTGTGTGTGTATATATATATAGATAGATATGTGTTTGTAGCTTAAAGATTTTGGCCCCAGTTACATCTAGTACACTTCTCAGTGCCCTACTTTTAGCAGTCCTACAGATCTCATTCACCTTAGAAGTTCCTAACTTCATTCCTAGCAAATGTAAATGTGTGTGCGTAGGGTAAATTATTTTATGAAATCTTTAGCTAACTATATCATCCAATGTCATGGTTTCCAAGGGTTGGTGATGTTCCTCACCTTAGAAGTACCTCGAGACATCCACCCTGTAAGCTCCGTGGCATGTGTGATAAATGTGTAACACTTTAGTAGCAATACATAGATAGGAGTTCTAATCTTGGTATTGGCAAGTGTGTGTTGTGATTGCGTAATAACAGGATCCATTGGGGGGCGGGTTTTGCTACAGTATTATATTTTCATTGAGGCGGTGGGTTTTGCTAAGTTATTCTATTGATGACCTAGTATATGTCCCAACAACCACATTACAAGGCCAACAGTTGTCAACCACTGTAGAGGAACTGTAGAGGTTGGTGTGGACAATTTGCAGCCCTAAAAGTGTTGTGCCATCTGCAATAACCATGTGACTGTATGGCACAGATGACAAGGTAGGCAGCCCATCTACTCCTGGGATACCCCTCCCAACCAGCAATCATACACAAACACACGCAGGTAGGTATCTACCCCTGTAGCTGTATGTGGCCTGCAAACCAGCTCACACATAGAACCCACAGTGTGAAAGCTTGCAGACTCCATATCAGAGTGCTGAACAGTCATGAGTGGAGCCCACAAGTTGTGAACCTGGGTCCCCTCATGTTTGTGATCAATACCTCTGAATACCAGCCCACTACAAAGGTGCCTAGGCTAACTGTTTGCAAATTACTACAAGGTGGGTACCAATATTACACCCTCATGTGAGGTTGCCACCCTACACAAAGGTCTCTCTGAGACCTTAGACTGTTTCAGATCTCTGGACATGAGCTGAATGCTAGATGATGTAGGGCCACCCTCCCTTGGGTAAAACAGGGTTCCCATAAAGTAATACACTGATGATAGACAACTGAGCACTGATGTTGGTGTAACAGAACTGGGAACACCGGTCGAAAAAGCACTTCCATGTGTCACCTCCACTGACTAAGGGTGTTGGATCTCTGATGTAAAAGGACAGTGTTTCCCAGTACTCGCAGCTCATTCGGCAAATCACTGTGTACTATGGTCCATCGCCCATGTACACCACTGGATGCCGGCTACAACAGGGGAGGCTGCAAATGTGCCACACAAGGATGACTACTGATTACACACCTGCTCTATATGGACAGACTCCACTACCTAAAACTAATCTCCATCGCATATTGGCTTTGTAGGTTCAATCTCTGCCTTCCTTACACAGCTATGCCTGACCCAACTCTGACATGAATGCTACATCTGAGAAACCAGGCTGTCCACAGCACATGCCCCAGAGACGTCAAACCCATCCGCATAATCAACAGTACATGCTGGGGAGTAGGTTCACAACACAGAGACTGGCCATGCTATGGAATAGATGCCACTTACATGTCAAGCAGACCATATCACTGGCCCTCTCCAAGAGACATCTGGAGGAGTGCATAGGGAATAGAATACCCACCCTGGTGACCACCCCACTGGCTATACTGAGTAGACACACTGTGGAGTATCGTCAGGTGCCATGCTGCCAGGGTAGTCCCATGGGCTACCCTGTAAAGCCTCCATGGCTATTTGCCTAGTACACAGCTATAAAACATTGCATTCCACTTCCCATTGCCCTACTTTATCACTCCTGCTGATGTGCATCTCCTTGAAAGATGCCTTTGAGCATTCTGCAGCTGTATAAGCTCTGTGGCACTTGCGATAATGCGTAATACTATAGTGCAGTAAACTAGTCCGGTAGGGGTTCTAATCTCAGTAATGGCAAACGTAAAAGTGTGTCGGTTTGTGTGAGTGTGTAGAGACATGATTTTGAATCCATTCCCACTTACTACACTTCCCTTTCCCCCTCCTTTAACACTGTTGCTGATGTCACTCACCTTTAAAGATACCTTTGGACAGCTGTCAAACTTATAAGCTCTGTGGCACGTCTGATAACTGCATATAGTAGCAATAACTAGATAGGTAGGGGTTTGAATCTCACTCCTGGCAAGTGTGTGTGTCAGGGTGTCTATCTGTGGTTGTGTCGTTAACGTTGTGATCCATATCCGTGGGGGGGGGGTTGCTACACTTTTGTGTGGTCCACCCATTACACTACTACATGGCCCACTGTTGTGGTAGCTGTGGACACTGCAGTCCTATAAACTTTCATGTGAATTAACTATGTAACAGTATGGAGTGCAAAACATGATACGTGGCTCTTGTAGTTCAGTGATACAATTCCACACCCAGGAAGCTTAGGCAAACACACTCATCTATTCACTAATCCCTATGTCAGCACATGGTCTGCAAACTGGCTCATGGATGGAACCCAGTGTGGAAGCAGCGGACTGCACGTCAGCCTGCTAAACGGTCATGAGTGGAGTGACACAGGGCCTCTGACATCCAGCCCAATACAAATGAACTGTAGCGAACAATGTTTGTAGACAATTGCTAATTGGGGGCTATGTCTACAGCCCCAGAATATGTGTACCTCCTGCATGAAGTCACCACTGACGCATGCAACTGTTGTCAGAACACTGTCCTTAGAGTCAGTGTCATGAGATGTGTCCCAATCACCTGTTGAATCAATGTGTTGTCAACAGATTACCACGTCGATGGTTGTCCAGTGGCCACAGATGTCCAAATAGGAGATCTGTGAACACAGCTTGACAGCAACCTCTCTTCTGACCACCACATTGCCACTGTGGATGGGAAGTCTTTCCATGTGGCAGATTTCATAACTAAGGGTGTGTCATCCAGGAAAGAAGAGGTTAATGTCTCCCTCTACTCCATGCTCATTAGACCAGTTAGCAGGTACAGTGACCCATTAGCCATATAACTCACTAGATACAATATAGAGAGAGGGAGACATATATTTTATATAGGTACCTGTCAAATCTTCGAACGTTACATGGTCGAGACCAAACGTTCGGAATTTTGAGTGCTCGAAGATAGACTTTCAACGGCACCGTACAGTGCAGATAGGGAGAATTTCCCTTTTCTTCACTGAAGTGCAGTCTCGGGGTTGGTATATTTAAGTAGGGGGGTGCATGGGCTTGCCCCCCTGCCTACACTGTTAGTGTTTTTCTTTTTTTTTTTTTTTTTTTTTTTTTTTTTTTGTTCGAACATCCAGATGTCGAACATTTGGTCTCGACCATGTAATGTTCAACATTTTGGATGTTCGAACATTTAAGAACATGTAACATAGACTCTTTATATATATATATATATATATATATATGTATATATATATGTATATATATATATATATATATATATATATATATATATATATATAGTGTCTATATACAACACATGAATGTTTCCACCGAGCTTTCTCACTATTGTTGTATGCCTCTATTGCATGATTGATATATTTTACAAAACAAGAACAATTCCTACAGCTCAGATGATGTAGTGGTATGTTCTTGGACTTTAGTGTACAGGGTCCTGGGCCCAAGACATAGGACAGCTGGCTTTTTCGTTAATGTTAAATGAGCAGACTGCATGATAACTGTGAAATGACAATAACAATTCCTACAGCTGGGATGGTCTAGTGGTATGTTCGCTGACTCCAGTGTACAGCTTCCATGGTTCAAATCCTTGCATGGCTGATTATTGTTTCTGAGCAGAACATGGTCTGTTGCATACACAATGGTAACATACCACTGCTTACTGCCACTTACTGATGTCCATCGCCTTAGTAATACCTTAGGACAAGTATCATCCCAGAACCTCTATGGTGTATCTGATAAATGAATAACAATGTAGTAGCAACAAATAGATTGGCAGGACTTGTCATCACAGCCCTGGCAAATGTAAAAGTGTGTCGGTGTGTTGTCATCACAGCCCTGGCAAATGCAAAAATGTGTGTGTGTAGGGTAAACTATTTTGTAGTTTCTCTCACCCAGTAAAACACTCATTGGCTGGTGATATTCCTCACCTTAGAAGTACCTTGGGACAGTATCTACTCTATAAGCTCCATGGCGCATGCGATAAAGGTGTAACACTGTAGTAGCAATAACTAGATGTGTATGGTTCTAATCTCAGTGCTGGCAAGTGTGTGTTGACCGTATCCTGTGTGTGTTGCTGTGTGTGTAATAACAGGATCTATTGGGGTGTGGGTTTTGCTAATTTATTTTATTGATGTCTTCCTATATGTCCCAATGTCCACATTACAAGGCCAACAGTTGTCAAACGCTGTAGGAGTAGATGTAGACACTCTACAGCCCTGAAAGTGTTGTGCCATGTGCAATGACTATGTGACAGTGTGGTACATAATAGGCAGCACTTCTAATCCTTACAGATCATACTCCACTCAGGAATCATACACACACAGTTGGCTAGGCATCAAACCCTATAGCAGTAGTTCCCTTGCAAACTGCATCACAGATAGAACCCACAGTCTGAATGCAGTGGACCCCATGTCAAACTGCTGAACAAGCATGAGTCGAGTCCCACAGGGTGTGGACGTGGGTCCTCTCGTGGTTGTAGTCTACACCTCTGAGGTGTAGGCCAACACGAAGGCACCCTGGCTGATGATGTTTGCAGACAACTGTAAGGTGGGTGCTATCATTATTCACCCATGTGATGTTGACATCATGCACAAAGGCCTTTTTGAGAACTACCATTGTTGTCAGAACCCCGGACATTGCCTCATTGCCAGGATATGTTCCGCTATCCCCTTTGGGAATAGCATGGGTCACATGAAGTATTACTTTGGTTGTAGTCCCTTGAACGGTGAGGTTGTTATAACTGAAAGTAGAATGCAGCTTGACAGTGTGTTCTCTGTTGACAGTGCCACTGACATCAGAAATTCCTTCCATGTGGTACTACATCTGACTAAGGGTGTGTAATCCAACAGGTAACAGGCCATGGCCAGTCTGTACCTTCCTTTCAGTAGGCCAGTCAATGTGTACAGTGGCCTTTCACCATGTAACCCACTGGACACCTGCAACAACTGTATAAAGGTTGCAAATGTATCCCACAAAGATAATTCCATGTGTTACACATGCCGTGTATGGACGGACTGCTATACCCTCAATGAATCCCTGTACCATACTGGCTACATAGGTGTGAACACTGCCTGACATACACAGCTATGTCTCACTAAATCCAGTCAGGAATGCAACATCTAGGGTTACCAATCTGTCCACACAACATGCACCAGAGACTTCAACCACACTTCCACACTACAAAGTCAGTTTGCCTGTAGTATGGATGTGGCTTGGTGACATGCCTAGCGGCTCAGTGTATTTCCCCTACTGTGATGTTATGTCCAGATATTCAGTTGTACTGTTGCCTTGCCCCCATAAGTGTTGTGTATTTCTGACACAGCAGTGCGATGATGCAATGATTTCAGTCACTAACTACTGGGAAATTATTGGGTTTTTGACTTGTGCTATTCCACTCTTTATATGTTGGAACAGACAAGAGGGTGTTACTTCATCAGTTGTGTCAGACCATCTACTCCAGTACGTCAGATATGTCCACATTTTCATGGCTTCTCCACCCCCATTGTCAGGCTTGGTGATTTATTGCACTAAGGGGTTCTGAGCATACCTCATTATCCATTTTGCTGGTACATCACTGTGATGATATGAGGATTTCTGTCGGTAAATGATGACATACATTTCAGTTTTGTAGCACACATCCTTCTGCACATGCATGCTGACAGAAACACTGTTACTGTAGCAACATTCTACAGCTATAACTGCAGTACTTACATTTTGTCCCTATTCTTGGCCTATTTGACAGCCTTTGTCCAACATTCTTGCATTAACAGGTGGTGAGGTATGGTGACGAAGTATGTCTGCAATTCATGAGCATATATCTATATATATATATATGTGTGTATATATATATATATATATATATATATATAAATATTTATATGTATATATATTTATACATCTATGTATTATGTTTATAAATATATATATACACACACACGGTCTACTTCTCTTTATCGAAATGTCATAATTTCGATAAAGAGAAGTAGATGATCACTTACGTGAAAGTGCACTTTCACGAATATCAATTCAATGAACTGATAAAAACAAAGTAAACACCAAAAAATGTTTTGCAGGGGGGGGCACCAGCCATGTGGGGGACCGCTACATAAATATACTAACTCCGAGATTGCACTACAGTGGGGAAGCAGGTAAATTCCTTTCCCCCACTGTAGTGTGCTTCAGCACCACAGTGTTTCTTAGCAGTTCGTTGAACCGATATTCGTGAAAGTGCACTTTCGAGAAAGTGATCGTCTGCTTCTCTTTTTCGAAATGACACTTCGATAGAGAAGTAGACCCATATATATATATATATATATACACACACACACACACACACACACACATCATTTCATTGTATATATCTAAATGTATAGTTGTGTAAATATATATATGTACATGTTCTACATGTCTTTGCTTCATATGTATATCTCTATATATCTGAAGTATATACTTTTTCAGTTATCTATTACCATAAACATCTATAGGTGTGTGTGTGTGTGTATATATATATATATATATATATATATATATATATATATATATATAATGTGTGTGTATATGTGTATATATATATATATATATATATATATATGTATATACAAACTAAACATAACGGACATAAATGACTCCAGAGTTTTTTCCCCTACTGTTCCATACCTGTCCTGAATGATATATTTGAAAAAGCAACAGAGATTTATACAGCTCAGATGGTGTAGTGGTATGTTCTCTGACTTTACTGTAGAATGGCCTGGGTTCAAGACCTGGGACTGCTGGCTTTTTCATTAATGTTAAATGTGCAGCCTGCATGATATGTTTGTAAAAGCAAGAACACTTCCTGCAGCTCATATGGTGTAGTGGTATATTTTCTGAGTCTAGTGTTCAGGGTCCTGGGTTCAAATCTTCGCAGGGCTTATTATTTTGATGCTGGGCTGAACACTGGCTGATGGAGACAGGGTCATTAAGGCAGTTGTAAGCAGGTTTGCGCGGTTTTGCATGAAGCTAAGCAATGCCAACCAATGGTTAAACGTGAAAATGCTTAATCTGTGTAGACATCGCTTAGCTTCACGCAAAACCAAGTAAATGGGCTTACCACTGCTTACTCCCTTTTACCTCCGCACTAATTTCTTTAAAAGAAAAGAAAAAAGGGGTGATATGAAAGTGTTGAAAAAAGGGGCATGCAGAGAGAAAAACAAGATGAAAGATAACTAGGAATGTGCAGGACAGGAGTAGGGAAGGTCCATAGCTGTCCATTTCTCCTACAGCAACAGCTGTGCACTTCTAAAAAAATTTGAGGTAAATTTGAACCCATGGGAGGGGTGAGCATAACAGTAATTTGTTGTCAAGCCAATTGGACCAGATTACATGTGTCCAGTGGACACGTATGCGAAAAGGACAGCTATGTATGAGGTGTAATTCTTTTTGAGGAACAGATTGCCCTTTTTTTTATTGTAGGTGAGAGTGGGATATTGGGGAAGGATAGAAGGTATAATTGGTGAGGTCATTTGGGTAGGAATACAAACAGGACAGCAGACAGAGGTAGCGTTAGACATGTGGGGGTAAACACCTTGTGCGGGGAGGGTGGTTGTGAATCGAAAGCGCATGAGCCCCCATATGGATACAGTGGGACTGAGGGCCCCACCCATGGGCAGTCACCACTGCACCTTCATGGCCCCAAAGGTGGCTGTGTTGGGGGCTGAGCAGGAGGGGCAGGCTGACCCTCAAGATGCAGTACGCAGCCCTCAAGCTGACATAGCTGATCTCCAAACTCCTTTCGAAGATCTGTACGCACCAGACCCTGGACCTGGGAATGGGTGACGGTCTCCTGTCTGTGCTCACTCTCGGGGGGGGGGGATGAGCACCATCCCCTGAGGTGGTTCTGCCTGAGTGTGGTTGCAGGACCAGCGGACGAGGAAGATCCAGGGCAGGACAGCCGGATCCGCTGGGATCGACCTTCCCAGACAGGCTATGGTGTTGAGGTTTTACAGCATATGTTGGTTAGTCATGAACAACGTAATTCCAGGATTAGTTGCAACCGCATGCATGGGTGTTCCAATTGAATCCATAAAACAAGTTTCCAGCAGTTGCATAACAAATGGAACACTTGCAGATTTGGAACCACAGTGGATATAGTAACAGCATGCAAGTTACATTGATAGCAACAGGCCACCAATGATATTATTTCAACAGGGTCCATTAATATTCAAACATTTAAATAAGTGTAGAACAACAGGGAGCATGTCCCAACAGTAGATTTGGTAAGGAACATACCCATTGATTTATGTTGTTAGATTATTGTTGCAGATAGAATAGGGGAGAGAGAGAGCGATAACTTAACAAATGTATATTTTTCAGTTGCTCACAACTGTTCTGATAATTAGTCTAATCACTACTCTCCAGATATGCACTCACATTACATCTACTTGTGGCCTTGAGGTTGGGCAGTAGATATTGTACACAGTGTATGACTACAGACTTTGTACAGCTAATATTATGCATGCACTTACCTTGTGAAACCTGTGGAGGAAATGTATGTTAACACTACCCGTTTCTACACATATTCACATATTCTTGGGTGAAAATATGCATATAGCTTACTACCACTCCGGGATTCGAACCCTGCCTGTTTGTTCAAAAATGTACCACGAGGCTGTGTTTGATCACAACCAGCTGTTGTGTTATTGCTGTACTTTCTTTGACTGTTGTTTACCTATTACTCTCTGGTACGGACAGTCTGACCTTGAAATTCTGATATTTATGTATGGCCAACAGTTATACTGAATAATCACACTTTCAGATATTACAGTGCAGAAAACAATGGTTAACAAACAACATTAGTATTCAGTTATCAGATCTTGGTGCATGGAACATTTCTTATAGTTGATCTGTTTTACAGCTCCAGAATCTTTGCCAGTTGAGCCTTACTTACTTAATGCTATCAGACCAATAGTTGCTGTGCAAACGCTGTACACATTTATAATCTTAATAGCACATAGAAAATAAAATACAACAGTCGGGTTTAGAATTTTATTGACAGGTAAACGCACTTTAATTGATATATACCCAGTACATCAGTATTACTCTGCTAATTTGTTCAGTACAAACAATCATAGCTCTCAACATCTTAGAGTGAGACATCTGGACAAAGCCATACAAAAAGTGGTACAGATAGGGACACATTTGATATATTGCTCTTACAAACTTAGAAAGTTGATAGAATAACAGGTTTTGCATTGGCATGAATTTTCTGAAGGGTATGAAGTTTTAAATTCTCGTGTCTGCCATTATTGTCTAACTTCAATCTTTAATGATTTGCCAGAAAACCACAATTTTATGGGAAACGGACCAAAAATATAAGGCAGACATCTGGGCATTCTGCAAAAATCTGTACACTTGAGAGGTATGCAAACAATACACAAATTTCACTGGTGACCGGTGATATTCTACTCGCCCTGACTACTGCAAGCTACATTTGTATTCACCAGCCTCGTGATGCAGCCTTTGCAACCTGCTGACGTGCCCTCTCATCTGCAGCTGTACAGGGGACAGAGAAACATTTATGCATACCTATCCATCACATATACAGGCTGGAGTATCTTGAACATTACTTGATACTGATACTTACACACATCTGGGACATTCCGTGCTCGAGCATCTTGTATCCATTGGACCAACTGATCCCTCTTCCTACGTTTCAGATTGGCAAAGTGGTGCCAGACCTGCTCACCAGTCTGAAGGATAACAGTAGCACTGGTGAGGTCACTTGTGATACAGTCCCAGGCCTCTGCTTTGTATTGGGAGCCCTGGTATTGGCCCTGTAACAGTCTCCCTTAATGGTCTTTCACACGGAGTCCAACCATGACCCTGGACTCTTGAATGCCCAAGCATTGCACCCTAAAGTGAGAACCCTCTCCAACTCCAGCCATGGTGCCTGCAGTGATGAGCTACAACAGGTTATAGACTGTATTCCCGCCTATGAGGTTTATATAGGGATGATTTCCCACACTTTGCCGTTATTGGACCATTTTGAATATGCTGAGCTAAGCTACGGGTAAACCCGCTTAGCTAAAGTTGGCAGTGCTTAAAGGTGCATGTTGACCACTGCTTATCAATGGGCAAATCCGCTTAGCTGGGCTACTCTTTGCTTAGCATTTATATTTAAGCAATGCTTATACCAACTAAGCATAGCTGTGCACTGCTTAAACATGGCTCAAATTTAATTTTATATACTATCAGCTTTATGGGATTGAGTCATCATTACTGACATAGTATAATTTTATGTTTACCTTCCCTTGACATCCCCTATGTGCTTGAATTACATTTATTCTTGTGTTACTGTACTGTATGAGGCACTTGTGTTTATATGGGGAATTTCACATAGTTTCTGGAATGACACCTTTTTTTTGGTTCTGCTACACTACCCTGGGTGAGAAATATTATTTACTACTTCATTTATTGTAACATATGACTTTTACAACTGCTTTCACATATAAAACAGAAAAGACTTCATTGGGGCTCGAACCGTGAATGCCTGCTTGCAAAGCTGCAGCTCTAACCGCTACACTATTTCAGATTACTTGTGTATCTGATATTTTCCTATTTAACTCCTTCAGATATTTAAGCTATGCTGAGCATAGGTGAGCAAAGTGCACATCCTTTCAACTATGCTTAAACTGTATTGCGGCCCAAAAAATTAAAAAAAAAAAATATATATATATATATATATAATTTTCTTGATCGAAACTGCACCTCTTCGAAAAAGAAAAGTAGACCCACACTTTCGGGAAAGTGCACTTTTGCGAAGATCGTTTCAATGAACCACTCAGGAAACCTTAAACAATGTTTTGGCAGGGGGCAAGCCCCCCTGCATCCCCCATGTTTGCGGCTTTGCCCCCCCACACCCCCTACTTAAATATACCAACTCTGAGATTGCACTACAATAGGGAAACAGGTAAATTCCCTTTCCCCACTGTTCCTTAACGGTTCATTGAACTGTTCTTCACAAAAGTGCACTTTCGGGTGTAGGTGGTCTTCTCTTTCTCGAAGTAGTGCACTTTCGTTGAAGAGAAGTAGACCTATATATATATATGTATATAATGATTTAATTTTTTTTTTTTTTTTTTTATGGGATAACAGGTTTGGCATATTGTGTGAATTTTCAGATGTGTATATGAACAGTTGATTTTAAGTCTGCACATCCTTTGGAAATTCATACTAATACGAAAACTGGTATTCTATCAACTTTCTGTTTGTATGTGCTATATTTAAACTGTGTCCCTATTTGTCCCCCCAACATTTGTGTATTTGGCCAGTGTTTGTGCTCTCCGGGGTTGAGAGGTATCTTCTCTCCTTTTGAATTGCCAAACAGCAATTCTGGAGTGCAGGGGGCATGTGTATTGTGAGAGCTCTGGTCTCAGACACACACCCCTGCACTCATACACACAGATCATGTCCGTGTAAGAATACAGCAGCGCGCCTTCATTAATATTCACGGTGTGCTGCTGCTCTACACGGACACAATCCATTCTGTGCAAGAAAGCTTATTTTTGCACGGAAGTTTCATGAATCCGGGGGTATGTCTATGGTCTTTATATAGCTTCCCTTCTCTGTCAGTGTGTAAACCAACTTTATTGCAGGATAACTCCTAAATCCTTCTATACTGTTATCCCACACCACTGTTTGTAAAACAGACATGAGAGTGATGTTTCACGATCTACTCGCACATGTTGGTACTACAATTGGCAGAGATCATCTTTCATTGATTAAAATTTTACTGGCAAAATGTGTTAAAGATCCACAGTAATAGCAGGATGTAGTTTACCCACAATACTGAGTATAGCATTTACAGGCCTAAAGAGTAACCCTTGCACCTACATGGGTAACAGTATTATTCAGAACGTCCAAAGAATCAAAAACTTGTCATGCTTCACTCTGTAAATGTGTTTATTTAAGAACTGGTGAATATCCTAAATGTTATTGCAGTTTCCAGTACATTGAATGTAATGTCACCCACACTGAAGTTAGTGTTGCAAAACTGATTGTTCATAGTTCTGTTGGAAAAATTTTGGAAGACAAAGTGCAAGTGTTACATACATTGTTTTTCTTTCATGAAATACCACAGAAAGTTATCTGTGAATACTCGAATGTCTTGCATATCACTATCTGACTGTGCCAACTGCCCTTAGATTTTGAATAGTAAACCATAACAACAAAACAACCCTATACAAAATGTCTCCTCTGTTAACAGGCCCCTTTTTAAGTCTTTTTCACCACTGCTTTCCACAGATCTGTGATGTCCCCAAGATACAGTACAGTTACCTGCTACTGCTGCTGACCTCGTCAGTGCAGCATAAGTTAATACTGGGGACACTGCAGCTGACTCCTGTATATGCATAATGAAAATTGAATCACTGTTTGTACACAATAAGTCTTCCACATTTGCTCTTCAATAGATAAGCCATGTGTAGACAAAACAGTACCTGTATCAGAACAGTGCACAACTGCTACCCAAGTAAAGCTCCTACCCACCTTCAGCTTGTTTTTCCTGCAACTGAAAAATAACTCAGTAGGCAGACTACTTATTTTGACTTCCTGAAGTAGTGTCTGTGGAATATTATTAGTATCTTCCAGTGCAGCCAAGGGAGCTTTCAATTCCACTGTATGATCAGAGCATCCATTCACCTCATTGTCTTACATGCTATCATTGTCCTCCCATCGTACATAGTAACACAATTGAAATTATTCATGGCTATGGTAAGGGATGTTACCTGGTACACAGGCCAGATTTCCACAATGACCTGGCATGAATACCCCAGTGGAAAAAGTTAATCAATAATGTATGTAATACTTAGATTATAGCATATAGTAAAACAGCACAGCAAAACTGTATTGCCTATGCTAATGTTGTCATAGTTGCATGTCGTTTTATGAGATTTTCAGTGGGGGAACTAGAATGATGCTCTGTTTTTGAATGCACTTTTTTTCTGTTCCAGGGTTGAGAAATGGAAAACTTTAAGGTATGGATGTGTAAAAATACTTGATCATTGAATACCATGGGAAATAAGTAGTATATATTAGCTGTTCAGTTTCAGTAGGGTCCGGATAACACATGTAGATATGGGACAGTGTCATACATGAAATTTCTAGTAGAATAACTTGTACTACCAGTGATATCTGGTAGGTCTACTGTAATGGTCTGAGAAGACAACCACAGTTATGACAAGAACACCAAATAATGCTAACTGTATTTACTATGGAGTTTAGCATATTTCATTGGTTTTATCTCTATTTTTTTTTTTTCATTTAGATATGTTCAGCTTAATCCCCAAGGATATGAGAAATATAAATACAGTGAGGAGATACCAGCATTTTTGAAGAATCGCCCACAAGACTTTGATGTTCTTCGTGTTTCACTGTTGCAGTCAGTACATTTGGGTAATCTGCTGGCAGATTGCCCTCAGTCGGCCTGATTAACAAAGTCTTGGGTCCTTGTTAGAAAAATATGTATTAATGTATATGTTTAGTGCTTATTAAGAAATAAGAAAGATATAATGCATTTTTTTCTATTAATGTTATGACAAGAAAAATGAATTCTTATGAAATTGCAAGAAGCTTTTGGAAACTGCAGTGTGCCTTTTGCAAGATGGCCTCTGACCCCAGCAGCTGCTAGCTCAGTAAGAATTAATGTTTATGCTTCTCACAAGTGATTATCTGCTGGGTCAGGAAATTAAATGCGTGAAATAATGATAATCTTCTGCTCTTTTCCGCTTGAGCAATCGACCTTGTATATTACTAGATAACGCACCGGCTGCAAGGAGGAAGTGATAACATGTAACAAGGAAAATGTATTGAGAACTGTATCTACTATTATGTTCGAATTAATTTAGAACCTTGAGTGGAAACTTTTGTAAAAGGGTATTGTAACTAACCAGGTGGCTAGCAAGGCCACGTTGTTTACCAGAAAACTCTTTAAGCAAAATGTAGTATCAGCATTTTAGATTAATAGAATATTGTAAGTTAAAGTGATGTAAAACCCCTTGTGACTGACTACGTCAGCCTGGTGGGTTAATACTAGTAAGAAATACTATAAAAGTTGTGTTCTTCCTGTTTCATTCAGACAAAATTCTGTACTTGTACGTTTTCTGCCTCCTGGTGTACACTAGTAAAGAACCTGAACCTCCTGTGTATTGATCTTTTTATTACAGTATTTTTTCATTTAACAGATTGGTCCTTTGCGTACCGGAATCCCTCAGAAGCTGCGGATCAGAACGTAGCGGTGGTTGAAGTCTGCATGCAGGAGAAGATACCGAAATGGTTCTTCTTGAGTGAAAAGACCTCCAACTGAATTGTCATTTAAAGAGGCTTGCCACTTTCTGATCTGTGGCTGAAGCGCGGATCTCCACTTCGAACCATGACTGCTCAATACTGGAGGCTCAGGTAGGGAGACTTTTTGCCTTTTTTCTGTTTTAGATCAGGGACTAGGTTACAGTAAATATTGTTTTTTTTGTCAGATTTGTCATACAGATCAGGGACAAGAAAAGTTACTGTTTATTTGGTCATAGATCAGTGTAACAGAATAAGGTAGGCAGTTATTCTAGATAAACTGTGAAAGGAACTGAAGTTGTGGTACCACGTGGTAAAAGGGTTACGTAACATTTATTAACATGGGAAATCAGTGCACTAAAACATCGCGAGACCCGCCCCTAACCGAAGACGCAAAATATATGCAACTACAACGTGCAGATAATGTTAGATATTATGCAAAATGGGTTAACAAATATGAATTTGATGGGAAATTAGACAAATCTTCGCTTGTTAAACTTCTTAAACAGCTTAAAAGTGATTCAAAAGGTCAGGCAAAGAAACAACAGCAATTAGGCATTCCTCAGGCGCACAGGTGGATTGAGGAAGCAAACTGTAGGGAACAAGAGAGTAATAATTCAAAGGCATTGTTTTTAGACAAAGAAAATAATAATATAGTAGTAGCAATGGCTCCCTCCCCCACTCCCTTTTTCAGGATATGAAGCGGGTGGACAAGCTGGTCCACCTCCGCGGTATCCTGATGTCTCAGTGAAACCAAAATTGTTTGTTAGAGATCCCATTGAAACTAGGTCCCGAACACGTAAAACACAGGGGGACATAGAA
The DNA here is from genome assembly GCF_019279795.1 of Protopterus annectens. Classification (NCBI taxonomy): domain Eukaryota; kingdom Metazoa; phylum Chordata; order Ceratodontiformes; family Protopteridae; genus Protopterus; species Protopterus annectens. The sequence continues at coordinate 438,034,183 of NC_056747.1, read as the reverse complement.
TTGTATCAAATGGAGAGAAATTTGCAAGCCGAGAGTGAGGAAGAAATATGTCCACTTATAGCGGTACCAAATCCTCAGGCAGGACAGGTTCGACAGGACCCAACTCTCTTGGTATATAGGCCGTGGACACCGGAGGATATCCGGAAGGCTACTGAGGGAATTCCCCATCCAAAAGTTAATTTTACAAAATTCCTAGAAGATTTACAAGGCATGAGGTTAAGTTACCACTTAAAGGGGAAGAAATAGAAAAAGTAGTTAGACAAATTGTAGATCCAGATTGGCACATGATTAGTGGCACTTGGAATCCTCGTAATGCAGAATTTAAGCAACTCCCACATAGTGACGCAGAACTTGACAATAGAGTGAAAGGCCTTACAGACCGAATCTCTGAGAAATCGAAACCTAGAGCAGACTAGACTTGTATTACTCAATGCATACAGCAAGAAAATGAAACAGTAGATCGGTACTATGCCAGATTATTAGAGTGCTTTAACAATCATAGTGGCATGACAGTTCCTGAAAATCAAACAAATGATTCCCCGTATGAACAATTAAAAAATGCATTTTTAAAAGGTTGCATTGCACCTATTAGTAGCTTCATTACGAAGCATATGATAGATCATCGAACAAGTAGGTTACAAGCCTTACTTGAATATGCTAGACATGCTGAAAGACATTTTAATAGGAAAAAGAAAGCGCAAGTCTTCACTGCTGAAGACGAAGCTGAAGTTTATGTATTACAGTCTGGTAAAAAGGGTAAGAAAAATGCACAGGGAAATAAACAGTCTGACAAATGGTCAGAGGACTTTTAAGAAAGGAAAAAGAGAGGTGAATGCTTTAAGTGCGGGAAGAAAGGACATCTAGCTAGGGATTGCAAACAAAATAAGAAGGTAACCACAGAGGATAAGGGAGATGAGGACTGACTATATGATGGTGAAGATACACCATACGAGAGTCAGAAATCATCGGGAAAAGACAATAAAGAAAGAACAAATGTAAATGTGATAAAAGGAGCAGAGGAAGTGCAAGTAGACATGGAGGATGAAGAAAATGAGATTTTAGATTTAGCATTTTTGAGCCTAGAGCTCTACCTAGCAGACACAAAACCGGAAGTTACACTTCTGGTGGAGGGGAAGGAAGTTAAATTCCTGTGTGATTCAGGAGCGTCATGGACTCTGATACACCCCTCCAAGTTACCGGAGCATTCAGAATCACGTGATTATATATTAGTGAAAGCTGCAAATGGACAGCTATACCGGGAACCACTTTCCCATGATATATGTTTCAGGGATGACTCAAAGGAGTAAAATTGTTGTTTCTGCAAAATGTCCAGTGAACCTATTAGGTAGGGACCTTATGCAGATATTTGGCATAGCAGTAGTTCCGACTATGCAGGCACAGCGACAAATGGATACTTTTGTGGTGCGACCGGAGGGTGAAACTTTTTACTGGTACAGCCAGGACTTGGTTACGACTGGTCCAGGGGCAGTGACCGAGGAATTGATGAATGTAGCCATCAGTAAATCCCCCTCCCTTGACACTGACGGACAGCATTTGTTGCATTGCCCCCCCTGTAAAAATTACTTTTTAAAGGGAAAAAAAGGACCTGTAAGGAAAATGAGGGGGGAAATTTTTGTTTTCAAAACTAGTTTGGGGCATGTGTATTGTGAGCTCTGGTCTCAGACACACACCCTGCACTCATACACACAGATCATGTCCGTGTAAGAATACAGCAGCGGCGCTTCATTAATATTCACGTGTGCTGCTGCTCTACACGGACACAATCCATTCTGTGCAAGAAAGCTTATTTTGCGGAAGTTTCATGAATCCGGGGTATGTCTATGGTCTTTATATAGCTTCCTTCTCTGTCAGTGTAAACCAACTTTATTGCAGGATAACTCCTAAATCCTTCTATACTGTTATCCCACACCACTGTTTGTAAAACAGACATGAGAGTGATGTTTCACGATCTACTCGCACATGTTGGTACTACAATTGGCAGAGATCATCTTTCATTGATTAAAATTTTACTGGCAAAATGTGTTAAAGATCCACAGTAATAGCAGGATGTAGTTTACCCACAATACTGAGTATAGCATTTACAGGCCTAAAGAGTAACCCTTGCACCTACATGGGTAACAGTATTATTCAGAACGTCCAAAGAATCAAAAACTTGTCATGCTTCACTCTGTAAATGTGTTTATTTAAGAACTGGTGAATATCCTAAATGTTATTGCAGTTTCCAGTACATTGAATGTAATGTCACCCACACTGAAGTTAGTGTTGCAAAACTGATTGTTCATAGTTCTGTTGGAAAAATTTTGGAAGACAAAGTGCAAGTGTTACATACATTGTTTTTCTTTCATGAAATACCACAGAAAGTTATCTGTGAATACTCAAATGTCTTGCATATCACTATCTGACTGTGCCAAATGCCCTTAGATTTTGAATAGTAAACCATAACAACAAAACAACCCTATACAAAATGTCTCCTCTGTTAACAGGCCCCTTTTTAAGTCTTTTTCACCACTGCTTTCCACAGATCTGTGATGTCCCCAAGACACAGTACAGTTACCTGCTACTGCTGCTGACCTCATCAATGCAGCATAAGTTCATACTGGGGACACTGCAGCTGACTCCTGTATATGCATAATGAAAATTGAATCACTGTTTGTACACAATAAGTCTTCCACATTTTCTCTTCAATAGATAAGCCATGTGTAGACAAAACAGTACCTGTATCAGAACAGTGCACAACTGCTACCCAAGTAAAGCTCCTACCCACCTTCAGCTTGTTTTTCTGCAACTGAAAAAGAACTCAGTAGGCAGACTACTTATTTTGACTTCCTGAAGTAGTGTCTGTGGAATATTATTAGTATCTTCCAGTGCAGCCAAGGGAGCTTTCAATTCCACTGTATGATCAGAGCATCCATTCACCTCATTGTCTTACATGCTATCATTGTCCTCCCATTGTACATATACAATTGAAATTATTCATGGTTGTGGTAAGGGATGTTACCTGGTACACATGCCAGATTTCCACAATGACCTGGCATGAATACCCCAGTGGAAAAAGTTAATCAATAATGTATGTAATACTTAGATTATAGCATATAGTAAAACAGCACAGCAAAACTGTATTGCCTATGCTAATGTTGTCATAGTTGCATGTCGTTTTATGAGATTTTCAGTGGGGGAACTAGAATGATGCTCTGTTTTTGAATGCACTTTTTTTCTGTTCCAGGGTTGAGAAATGGAAAACTTTAAGGTATGGATGAGTAAAAATACTTGATCATTGAATACCATGGGAAATAAGTAGTATATATTAGCTGTTCAGTTTCAGTAGGGTCCGGATAACACATGTAGATATGGGACAGTGTCATACATGAAATTTCTAGTAGAATAACTTGTACTACCAGTGATATCTGGTAGGTCTACTGTAATGGTCTGAGAAGACAACCACAGTTATGACAAGAACACCAAATAATGCTAACTGTATTTACTATGGAGTTTAGCATATTTCATTGGTTTTATCTCTATTTTTTTTTTTTCATTTAGATATGTTCAGCTTAATCCCCAAGGATATGAGAAATATAAATACAGTGAGGAGATACCAGCATTTTTGAAGAATCGCCCACAAGACTTTGATGTTCTTCGTGTTTCACTGTTGCAGTCAGTACATTTGGGTAATCTGCTGGCAGATTGCCCTCAGTCGGCCTGATTAACAAAGTCTTGGGTCCTTGTTAGAAAAATATGTATTAATGTATATGTTTAGTGCTTATTAAGAAATAAGAAAGATATAATGCATTTTTTTCTATTAATGTTATGACAAGAAAATGAATTCTTATGAAATTGCAAGAAGCTTTTGGAAACTGCAGTGTGCCTTTTGCAAGATGGCCTCTGACCCCAGCAGCTGCTAGCTCAGTAAGAATTAATGTTTATGCTTCTCACAAGTGATTATCTGCTGGGTCAGGAAATTAAATGTGAAATAATGATAATCTTCTGCTCTTTTCCGCTTGAGCAATCGACCTTGTATATTACTAGATAACGACCGGCTGCAAGGAGGAAGTGATAACATGTAACAAGGAAAATGTATTGAGAACTGTATCTACTATTATGTTCGAATTAATTTAGAACCTTGAGTGGAAACTTTGTAAAAGGGTATTGTAACTAACCAGGTGGCTAGCAAGGCCACGTTGTTTACCAGAAAACTCTTTAAGCAAAATGTAGTATCAGCATTTTAGATTAATAGAATATTGTAAGTTAAAGTGATGTAAAACCCCTTGTGACTGACTACGTCAGCCTGGTGGGTTAATACTAGTAAGAAATACTATAAAAGTTGTGTTCTTCCTGTTTCATTCAGACAAAATTCTGTACTTGTACGTATTCTGCCTCCTGGTGTACACTAGTAAAGAACCTGAACCTCCTGTGTATTGATCTTTTATTACAGTATTTTTTCATTTAACAGATTGGTCCTTTGCGTACCGGAATCCCTCAGAAGCTGCGGATCAGAACGTAGCGGTGGTTGAAGTCTGCATGCAGGAGAAGATACCGAAATGGTTCTTCTTGAGTGAAAAGACCTCCAACTGAATTGTCATTTAAAGAGGCTTGCCACTTTCTGATCTGTGGCTGAAGCGCGGATCTCCACTTCGAACCATGACTGCTCAATACTGGAGGCTCAGGTTGGGAGACTTTTTGCCTTTTTTTTCTGTTTTAGATCAGGGACTAGGTTACAGTAAATATTGTTTTTTTTTGTCAGATTTGTCATACAGATCAGGGACAAGAAAAGTTACTGTTTATTTGGTCATAGATCAGTGTAACAGAATAAGGTAGGCAGTTATTCTAGATAAACTGTGAAAGGAACTGAAGTTGTGGTACCACGTGGTAAAAGGGTTACGTAACATTTATTAACATGGGAAATCAGTGCACTAAAACATCGCGAGACCCGCCCCTAACCGAAGACGCAAAATATATGCAACTACAACGCAGATAATGTTAGATATTATGCAAAATGGGTTAACAAATATGAATTTGATGGGAAATTAGACAAATCTTCGCTTGTTAAACTTCTTAAACAGCTTAAAAGTGATTCAAAAGGTCAGGCAAAGAAACAACAGCAATTAGGCATTCCTCAGGCGCACAGGTGGATTGAGGAAGCAAACTGTAGGAACAAGAGAGTAATAATTCAAAGGCATTGTTTTAGACAAAGAAAATAATAATATAGTAGTAGCAATGGCTCCCTCCCCACTCCCTTTTCAGGATATGAAGCGGTGGACAAGCTGGTCCACCTCCGTATCCTGATGTCTCAGTGAAACCAAAATTGTTTGTTAGAGATCCCATTGAAACTAGGTCCCGAACACGTAAAACACAGGGGGACATAGAATTGTATCAAATGGAGAGAAATTTGCAAGCCGAGTGAGGAAGAAATATGTCCACTTATAGCGGTACCAAATCCTCAGGCAGGACAGGTTCGACAGGACCCAACTCTCTTGGTATATAGGCCGTGGACACCGGAGGATATCCGGAAGGCTACTGAGGGAATTCCCCATCCAAAAGTTAATTTTACAAAATTCCTAGAAGATTTACAAGGCATGAGGTTAAGTTACCACTTAAAGGGGAAGAAATAGAAAAAGTAGTTAGACAAATTGTAGATCCAGATTGGCACATGATTAGTGGCACTTGGAATCCTCGTAATGCAGAATTTAAGCAACTCCCACATAGTGACGCAGAACTTGACAATAGAGTGAAAGGCCTTACAGACCGAATCTCTGAGAAATCGAAACCTAGAGCAGACTAGACTTGTATTACTCAATGCATACAGCAAGAAAATGAAACAGTAGATCGGTACTATGCCAGATTATTAGAGTGCTTTAACAATCATAGTGGCATGACAGTTCCTGAAAATCAAACAAATGATTCCCCGTATGAACAATTAAAAAATGCATTTTTAAAAGGTTGCATTGCACCTATTAGTAGCTTCATTACGAAGCATATGATAGATCATCGAACAAGTAGGTTACAAGCCTTACTTGAATATGCTAGACATGCTGAAAGACATTTTAATAGGAAAAAGAAAGCGCAAGTCTTCACTGCTGAAGACGAAGCTGAAGTTTATGTATTACAGTCTGGTAAAAGGGTAAGAAAAATGCACAGGAAATAAACAGTCTGACAAATGGTCAGAGGACTTTTAAGAAAGGAAAAGAGAGGTGAATGCTTTAAGTGCGGAAGAAAGGACATCTAGCTAGGGATTGCAAACAAAATAAGAAGGTAACCACAGAGGATAAGGGAGATGAGGACTGACTATATGATGGTGAAGATACACCATACGAGAGTCAGAAATCATCGGGAAAAGACAATAAAGAAAGAACAAATGTAAATGTGATAAAAGGAGCAGAGGAAGTGCAAGTAGACATGGAGGATGAAGAAAATGAGATTTTAGATTTAGCATTTTTGAGCCTAGAGCTCTACCTAGCAGACACAAAACCGGAAGTTACACTTCTGGTGGAGGGGAAGGAAGTTAAATTCCTGTGTGATTCAGGAGCGTCATGGACTCTGATACACCCCTCCAAGTTACCGGAGCATTCAGAATCACGTGATTATATATTAGTGAAAGCTGCAAATGGACAGCTATACCGGGAACCACTTTCCCATGATATATGTTTCAGGGATGACTCAAAGGAGTAAAATTGTTGTTTCTGCAAAATGTCCAGTGAACCTATTAGGTAGGGACCTTATGCAGATATTTGGCATAGCAGTAGTTCCGACTATGCAGGCACAGCGACAAATGGATACTTTTGTGGTGCGACCGGAGGGTGAAACTTTTTACTGGTACAGCCAGGACTTGGTTACGACTGGTCCAGGGGCAGTGACCGAGGAATTGATGAATGTAGCCATCAGTAAATCCCCCTCCCTTGACACTGACGGACAGCATTTGTTGCATTGCACTCTGTATTACTGTAGCACACCAGGACCTGATAAGGAATATGAGCAAGAATTGTTCAGAAATCGTGCAAACAGATTAGTGTTACGTAATCTGTACTAGGATACTGAGGGAAACAGTGTTGTTAGCTGTTCATTACCTCAAGAATTCCTTGCACTATACAAATTCTAATCGATTACCACATGTCAGTGTAACTAAGAACAAAAATATAAAATGGGCAGACCTAGGAGAAAAGGTAACAAGATGGGAGAAACAAACTGATTTAGAATTATCAGAGCAGGGAATACAGAAACAAAAACTGAATTGGTTAACACAGGCACACCCAGCTGTACACTTGCATTCTAGCGAGGACAGCTGATTAGCATTCTTATTAGAAGAAGAGGAGAAAGCCTTATGTAACATACCAAAGATTCTTTGGTCAACAGGCAAGTCAGATGTAGGACTTATTCGAACAGCAGGACCAGTTACTATTACACCAAAGTCAGCATTCAGACCACAGAAGAGACCATATCCTTTGAGAAAGGATGCAGAGATAGGAATCAAACCTATAATAGCAGCATTACTTAGAGAAGGAGTACTGGTAGAATCTCCTGATTCACCATGTAATACACCCATATTTCCTGTTAAAAAGGCAAATGGGGAATGGCATATGGTTCAGGACTTACAAGCTGTAAATAATGCAGTAAAAATGATTTGAAACCTCACCAGAAATATTTCTCTGTGGTAGATATCAGCAATGCTTTCTTTTCGATACCTATACATCCTGATAGCCAATATTGGTTTGCATTTACATTTCAGGGGAAAAGGTATACCTATAGTCGACTACCAGAGGGATATTGTGAGAGTCCAACAATATTCGCACAAGAAATGGCTAGTAATTTGGCGGGATTCACCCCACCGGGGGGTAGTCAAATTCTACTTTATGTAGACGACATCTTGCTAGCAGCCCCCACCCAGCAGCAATGCATGGAGGATACCATAGCACTGTTACAATTCTTAGCAACACAGGGACACAAAGTAAACAAAAGCAAACTACAGCTTTGGAGAAAACAGGTTAGATACCTGGGGTATGTAATATCCAAAGAAGGTAGAATACTAGATGAGGATAGAAAACCAGCGACCAAGAAGGAAGTAATGTCCTTCCTGGGAACAACTAACTTCTGCCGGAGTTGGATACCAAACTATGCTTTGGAATCTGCTCCACTAACTGACCTCATATACAAAAAGCCGATGGCAGCACAGGATTTATTACAATGGACACCTGAAGCAGAAATGGCTTTCTGCAGGTTGAAGCAATTAATAGCTTCTTCATTAGTTCTAGGATTACCAAACTATCATAAACATTTCTTTCAAACTGTAGACTGTAAGCAGGGATATATGGCATCAGTGTTGACACAACAACATTGGGATAAGCAACACCCCATAGCTTACTATTCATCACAGTTAGACCCAGTGGCGCGATCCTTGCCCCACTGTGTACAAGCAGTAGTCGCAGCTGCAATGGCAGTACAGGCTTCAGCCTCAGTGGTGTTATTCCACCCTCTCACATTGAGAGTGCCTCATGCAGTCGCGATAATTTTACTGCAAGAAAAAGTAGCATATCTCTCTCCTGCTAGACACCTTTCCTGTATGACTATACTGTTGAGCCAACCTCATATGACAATTGAACGATGCACATTAAATCCATCAACTTTGCTCCCAACTCCTGCGGATGGCACACCACACAGTTGCCTGCAGGAAATTGAGCAGAAAACATTACCCAGACAAGATCTCACGGATATTCCCTTGGATAAGGCCGAGGTGACATATTACATGGACAGCTCATGCAGAAGGGGCCTTACAGGGAAAAATCTAGTGGGGTATGCAATAGTTACAGACACTGAAACCTTAGAAGCCCAATCCTTACCACATAACTTGTCTGCACAAGCAGCAGAATTGATTGCCTTAACACGAGCTTGTACCTTAGCAAAAGACAAATGTGTAAACATATATACTGACAGTCAGTTTGCTTTTTCTACTGTACATGTTTTTGCACAGCAGTGGAAAAATAGAGGGATGATAACATCTAGTGGTAAACCAATTAATCATGCGCAATTTTAGAATTGTTAGAATCTATTCAGTTACCTACTAAAGTAGCTATTTGCAAATGCGTAGCTCATACGAAACAGCAGGACAGAATTTCAAAGGTAATGCGAGCTGATGCAGCTGCAAGCAGCTTCAGACTCAGAAACTTTACTTTTAGACGAGGAATTACAACCCTCTGAAATTTTAGACCTAGAAATGTTAAAAACAATGCAGACGCTTACTACAAAAGCAGAGAAACAAAAATGGGAAAAACGAGGAGCAATCCTTGAAAATGGGCTGTACATCTCCAAAGAGAAAAAAACAGTTTTGCCGTCTAATTTGTTTAGATATGCAGCTTTGTTGAGCCATGGGCAGTGCCATGTCTCAACGGGGGGGGTGTGGTACAGTTAGTAAACCGAATATTCCAAACATATGGATTCACAAATTACACAAAAAAATTTTGTGCGGCATGTCATATTTGTAACAAACATCATGCACAAGGGGCATTTAAACCTAAACAAGGAAGTTTTCCTACACCGCCATATCCGTTCCATACTATTTGTATAGATTTTATAGAACTGAACAAATGCGATAACAAAAAGTATTGCCTTGTCATTGTAGATATGATTTCCAAATGGGTGGAAGCCTTTCCGACTAAAAATCCGGATGCAACAACAGTGGCAAAAGCTCTCATAAAGGAGATTATTCCTAGATTTGGCATACCGGAAAGGATCTATAGTGACAATGGTACACATTTTGTGAATCAGACCATACAACAGTTGGGACGCTTCTTTGGGATTTCCCTTAAGAACCATTGTGCTTATCACCCTCAGTCTGCAGGACTGGTGGAGAGGCACAATGGAGTCCTCAAGAACAAACTTAGAAAGTTATTCAATGAAACTTAAAAGAACTGGGTGCACTGTCTGCCTCTGGCACTGCTGAGTATGTGAACAGTTCAAAATGCAAAGGGTTTAACTCCTTTTGAAATGGTGTTTGGGAGGGCATATTATGTACCTCAATGGAAAGCTCTCATGCCTGCAGACCAGGAGGCTGATAGTTCACTAGCTAGTTATATGAGGAAACTGTTAACAGATAAATCTCTTTTGCAGTTTAACTCTTTTTCAGATAAAGAACAGACCAGACCATTGGAAGCGATTCTAGCCCCGGGGTCCTGGATCTGGGTAAAGGTAACAAAGAGGAAGAATTGGGCAAGCCTGAAGTGGGAAGGACCGTACCAGGTACTGCTGGCCACGCCTACTGCAGTCAAAATAGCCAAAAGGTCATCTTGGATCCATTTGACGCACTGTAAACCGGTAAAGAACTTTCAACTTGATAAAAACATTGTAACTGTTATGCAACAAGAACAAAATGGCCAAAGATAAGAATGCAGACCAACCTCAAAAATGTTGCATAATCATATTATTGAGCGTACACTTTGACTGTACTTTTGACAATTTTCTTTTTGTTGTGTTTTTTTTCATTTCTCAACCACACAAGTAAAACTGGATAAACGTGATGAGACATCCATAGACTGGCATCCAAACTTTAACACATACCTAGCAATTAAACGTGTATATGCTGAGACTATGAACATTTCAAACTGCTGGGTTTGTACAGCTATACCAACAGCATATGGAGGACTACTAATGTCCGCTGTTCCTTTAGGAATCAATCAGACTTGGGAGAATTTGCTTTTTGACACAGGAACTGTGAGATCACAGGATAAAACAGCATTGTATTTACCTGTTACACAAAAAGGGATTGTGTGTTTTTTCAAGAATGATACTTTCCAGGTGGGCTGGAGTAACTGTAACATAACAATATCTTATAAATGTTATATTAAGACTAAAAGTGGGGGTACTGTTTGCAATACTAACTATGATTCATATTTGAACTCAATGAAAATGACATTGAATGAAGTACAAAGAAATCCTGTTTTGATTAAACAATTGTCAATCATAGATAAGAAAATGTTTCATGCAGGGCTAGTGCGTATTAGCACTAAAGTTGAAAACTGTTATTTTGTGTGTGGGAAAAAGGCATACAAATGACTACCTGAGAATTGGTCCGGCAGTTGTTTTTTGGGCTACCTGGTTCCGGCCATACGACACACTGCAGAATTACCTCTGGGTAAAATACGGAACGTGAGAGATGTTTCCAAGAAAACCAAAGATCCAATCGAGAAACCTGTGAATCCAGTAGGGCGAGTTGAAGCAGGTTGGAAAGATCATTCCGTGAAGGACAAAGACAAATTGACTCATATGGACTTGAGTGACAGTGTTATATCTTGGGCAGGTATACTCCCAGCATATGGTGCAGTCAAATCGATTTGGGAGCTGAGAAAACTGTAAAAACTTCTCGAAGTAATGAGTAATGCAACTTTTTCTGCTCTTGAATTAGTGACTGATGAACTGAATGCCATGAGAACTGTTGTGTTGCAAAATCGGATGGCTCTTGACTTCACCCTAGCGGTGAGAGGTGGTACGTGTGCACTTATCAAAGAAGAATGCTGTGCGTACATACCAGATAATAGACATGAAATTAATAACCATCTGGAGGTGATTCAGCAAGTGTCGGCCATGACCAAACCAGGCCCAAACCCTCTGATGGATTTTTTCCAGAATCTGTTTGGAGGGTGGGGTTCCATCCTAATGAATATTCTGATTGCCATTTGTGTGGGTTTAGTCCTATTAGGAGCATATGTTTGTTGTGGAATCCCCTGCATGAAAAGATTAATTAAAGATTTTATAGATATGTCTGTCTCTGAAACCTTGTATCAAGACATTGAACTTGAGGAATTGGTTCCAAATGAAGTTCTCCTTGAAGTCTAAACTGAATGACTCTCTTAACTGCAAATCCTAAGTGGAAGAGGTTAGGAGAAGAAATAAAAATTGTTTAAACTTCTGAGAATAGAATAAAAAGTATTAACAAGGGGGAAAATGTTAGAAAAATATGTATTAATGTATATGTTTAGTGCTTATTAAGAAATAAGAAAGATATAATGCATTTTATTCTATTAATGTTATGACAAGAAAAATGAATTCGTATGAAACTGCAAGAAGCTTTTGGAAACTGCAGTGTGCCTTTTGCAAGATGGCCTCTGACCCCAGCAGCTGCTAGCTCAACAAGAATTAATGTTTATGCTTCTCACAAGTGATTATCTGCTGGGTCAGGAAATTAAATATGTGAAATAATGAGAATCTTCTGCTCTTTTCCGCTTGAGCAATCAACCTTGTATATGTTACTAGATAACGCACCGGCTGCAAGGAGGAAGTGGTAACATGTAACAAGGAAAATGTATTGAGAACTGTATCTACTATTATGTTCGAATTAATTTAGAACCTTGAGTGGAAATTTTGTAAAAGGGTATTGTAACTAACCAGGTGGCTAGCAAGGCCACGTTGTTTACCAGAAAACTTTTCAAGCAAAATGTAGTATCAGCATTTTAGATGAATAGAATATTGTAAGCTAAAGTGATGTAAAACCCCTTGTGACTGACTACGTCAGCCTGGTGGGTTAATACTAGTAAGAAATACTATAAAAGTTGTGTTCTTCCTGTTTCATTCAGACAAAATTCTGTACTTGTACGTTTTTTGCCTCCTGGTGTACACTAGTAAAGAACCTGAACCTGAACCTCCTGTGTATTGATCTTTTTATTACAGTATTTTTTCATTTAACAGTCCTGCATCGGTTGCTGTCCCTTCTTCCATGACGTCAGGTCGTCAGGGGTATAAAACATGCAGCCGACGTCATTACCTCAGTCTTTCTTGCCGTGCCCGAAGCAGAAGCAGTTCGCAAGTGCCGGTCGTCCGACTCCTGAAATTTTCATTTTCGAGTTTCAGAACCGAAGTCTTCAACTTAAAGCTAAGTACCCCATTGGGGAAACTTTTTCTTGCTCCTTACCGATGTCAGTAAAAGTTAATAATTGCATTACTTGTGGGAAGCAAATACCTCATAAAGATGTTCATTTGTACTGTATTCCTTGCCTGGGCCCTGGCCATAACGTACCTTGCTGTCGGTTTTGTGCTTTATTTAATCGGCGCACTATCCGTTGTCAGTACATTTTTGCCTCTAAATATTTCGGTTCTCGGTTTAATTGTCCAGAAGTGCCGTCGGTTAGCCATCCAACTACCGGAATCCCAAAAAAAGCAAAGAAAAAGAGACAGGCCATTGTGGACAAAAACTGCCAACAACGCTTCTCCTAAGCCAGTTGCCAGTTCGCCGGTACTCAGTGAGGTGCTTTTGCAGCCCCTGATACCCGCTACTTCTGATTCGCAGGCCTCTACCTGAGACCCATTCGGAGTCCAGTATGCTGCGAGATGCTTCACCTTCGGAACCCGCAGATGTCTCTACCTTGGATGGGTCCGGAGCCACTGTGCAGGCACTGGCTTCTGAGGGTGTATTCAGGCCTACAGACTTGCATATTAAACCGACTCCACCTTCAATACTAAAACCTAAATCTCGATCTATGTCTAAAAAACTGACACCCAGGCCACATGTTCAGGCCCCTATGCTTAAAAAACAAATGATCAAAATGGCTGAAGATCTAATTACTCTAATCAGGGGTAGTCAACCCCCCCCCCCCCAAGAGGCCTAGGGCTGAGCTTGACTATGAATCCTCTGAACAGGACTCTGATTCTTCTGACTCTTCTAATGATGTGGATTTGTCCATACCTACTTATGAGGATTCTGATGCAGAGGATTCCATTCCCTCTGCTTCCCCCCTGAGGACTTTTTTTTGGGGGGGGGGCTTTTACATACCTTAAGGGAGCATTTTCGCTGGGAAAGTCAGGAATTTTCTGAATCCAAAAAGAGGCTTAGGGATTTCCTTCTTCCTCAGCATAGGCCTTTGGCTATATCTCCTGTACTAGACATTGTTGATGTGTTTTCGGAATCCAGTATGGCCCCTGATTCCCTGCCTCCGGCTCCTAGCAAACCAGACAGGTACTACAGGGTTCCTGAGTCCCACAAGTTCCTTTTCAAAAATCCTGTTGTGGACCCAGAAACCATTTCTCAGGGGCCCAAGGGCATTAAGGCTTCGATTGCTAAAAATCCCACCCCTTCTGATAGACTCCAGGGCACTGGATAGATGGGGTAAAAAGGTTTATACTTCTGCAACCTTGGCTGTCAGGGCTTTAAACTGTCAACTTCATATGCTAAAATATCAACAGCATATCATGGGACTGCTTAACCAGAAAATGGTCATTTCTGACTGTGTGGAAAATAAAGATTTACAGGATTTATTGCATTCAGCTGGACAAGTTGGAAAACATAGTTTCAATGTAGTTTTGATTCTTTAGAGGCCTCTTGCAGGGCTGCTGTTACTGGGTCTGTGCTTAGAAGGCATGCTTGGCTTAAGGAGCAATCTCTGCCTGATCATGTTAAAGCAAAATTGTTGGATGCTCCTTTACATCAGGACCGTCTGTTTTGCAATAAGGCTGAAGAAGTTGTAAAAAAGATGGAAGATAAAGCTAAATCTATGCAAACTGTGAAAGATTTCTTACAAGTGCAACCTCCAAGATTAAATAGGCACTGGCCTGCTAAGAACTGGTCCTTTCCAGCTCTCTCCAAATCCACTCAAGCCAAACCCAGACACGCCAAAAGCACCAGGTTTCAGTCCCAAGAGACTCTCAGAACTAAACAATGGGGTGCCTTCACTTCCAAATCTGGAAATAACAAGACAGCACCCTATGGTAAACAGTCTTGATGACTTTCCTTTAAAATTACCAAGCACTTACCTTTCAGCCGCCCCTTTGGGGGGGGGGGATTGCTCTTTATGCAAACAACTGGCAACTCATAACCCAGCACAAATGTGTTTTAAATATAGTGTCCCAGGGATACAGATTTCATTTCCACATGTTGCCAACTCCAAACAGGTGGCCAGTCCTGCCCTCAAATCAGTGGGCAGAGGCTCAGAAACAAGTTCTTTCCCTCTGAAACATGGGGGCTATTCAACCAGTACCAGAAGAGGAAAAGAGACGTTTCTATTCCAGACTTTTCCTGGTATCCAGAAAAGACAAATCATGGCATGACCTGTCTACTCTAAACTCCTTTCTGGACATTCCAAAATTCAAGATGCTGACTCTTCACCAGTTACTTCCTATGCTAGGCAAGGATGCCTAGTTGGCAATTCTAGATTTAAAAGAAGCTTACCTACATATTCCCATCAGGGAATCTTGCAGAAAATACTTACTCTTCAAAGCAGACTACTTGCATCATCAGTTCTCTGCACTGCACTTTGGCTATTCTACTGCGCCCAGGGTATTCACAAAGTGCCTGGCTCCAGTAATTGCATTTTTCAGGCAAAGAAATATTCAAATATACCCATACCTGAACGATTGTCTAATTCAGGCAGAAAACCAGGCCATACTTATAAAACATCTGGCGTTTGTATATATAAAAAAAAAAAATTTCTAACTTGTCTAGGGTACACCATAAACGAAAAGAAATCACAACTGGTACCCTCTCAACAAATTACATTCCTGGTTGCAAGCTTGAACACAACTGCCCAGATGGCTTTCCTCACGCCAGAAAATCAAATTCATTTGGTGACTTACTTCAAACAGGTGGCCACAAAAACCCTGCTATATCTGCAAGACAAATACTGCAAGCCTTGGGGTTTATGGCCTCCTGCATTCTTCTAATTCCATATGCAAGACTGCATATGAGGAAACTTCAGTGGTACTTAAAAAGTTTATGGAATCAACATTGTCACAGCCTGGAAACAATGATTCCTATCATACCTTGCCTACGCCTAGAGTTCCTATGGTGGGCAGAGGCCTGCCACCAAAACAAGGGACTGCCATTCACACCACCCCCTGCCACCCAAACCTTAACTACAGACGCATCAGACTATGCATGGGGGGCTCATCTGGCAGGGAAGTGCATTCAGGGCAAATGAAGCCCAAATCAAATGCACCTACATATCAATCAAAAAGAAATGCTAGCTGTACAGAATGCTCTGACAGCCTTCAAGGACTACTTTCATCCAGGACAACTACTGATAAAGACAGACAACACCACGGTTATGTGGTACATATTCCCACCCCCTCTGCAGACTAGCCATAGCATTGTGGAAAATGGCCTTGAGCTACCAAGTACAACTACAAGCTCAATTCCTGCCAGGAAAGCTGAATACTCTGGCAGATGAACTAAGCAGAAATCTCATGGACCCACATGAATGGAAACTGAAACCACGGATTTTCAACATGTTGACTAGCAAATGGGGAGCCCAGATATAGATCTATTTGCCTCCCCCCAGAACTACCAGTTGGACAAGTTTTGCACAAGAACTCCTCACAAAAAAGCCTGGAAAGTGGATGCTCTGTCCTTCAGCTGGAAAAAAAACTGTCAGTTTACGCCTTTCCCCCTTTGCCTCTGCTCTCCAAAGTTCTGCTAAAAGTCAAACAGGACAAACCAAAAATTATTTTGATTGCTCCAGACTGGCCACGCCAACACTGGTACCCGCTCCTGCGCAGTGTGTCACAAATATCCCCGTGGCACATGCCTCAGACACCCACCTTACTGTCTCAGCAGGAGAACCAGATTCTGCACCTCCCTACATTGAACCTTGCAGCTTGGCTAATCACTTAAATTCACCCTTAGCATCCCTCGGCAAACCTGTGATGGATGTCATCTTGCAGGCGAGAAGACCTAGTACTAGAAAGTCTTATGCTGACAAATGGAAAAGATTCTGTGCTTGGAATCAATCTCAAGGAATGAGCACAGCAGCGCCCAATTTACCTCAGATTTTACAATATTTAACTGATATGCTTCACAAAGGCCTGTCTTTTTCCTCCATTAAAATCCACACCTCAGCCATTTCAGCTCAATACAACACAGAACCTCCCCTCTTCTCTCATCCTCTGCTGAAGCAGTACCTCAGAGGGGCCAAGAACTTGAGACCACCCAGGAGAGCTCCAACCCCTGCCTGGGACCTTTACTTTGTATTGGAGAAACTCACTCTGCCTCCTTTCGAGCCAGCTGCTACTGCAGACTTAAAATTTCTTTCTTGGAAAACAGCCTTCCTTCTGACAATCACTTCAGCTAGAAGGATTTCTGAGTTACAGGCCCTTGTGGCAGTAGAGCCTTTCATCATTTTTCATGCGGACAGGGTGTCACTCAGGACCAATCCATCCTTCATGCCCAAGGTGGTATCCACTGTGGCTCTTAATCAGTCCATTCATTTGCCAACTTTCTTTCCCAATCCACAGAACAAAGGGGAACGGATTCTGCATTCATTGGATGTGCACAGACAACTGAGATTGTACTTGGACAGAACTAAAACTCGAAGAAAATCAGAACTGCTGGTAGCATTTGCTGCAGGGGCAGAGGGAAAGGCTATTTCAAAATAAACCATTTCTAAATGGATAAGCCATTGCATTCATTTCTGCTACAAGCATCATGGGAAGCCTCCCCGGAGATATGTCTTCCGGACAAAGCTACCTGGAGTTCAGTTCCTTTGAGGAGTCCTTGGACTCCTCCTCTGTTTCTCAAACTAAATCCAAGGCTTCTAAGGCCAAGAAGAGATCTCCGGCTCCATCTGTTTCATCGGAGCCACCGGAGAAGACTACCAAATTGGATTCTACCTCCTCGGCTCCATTGTCCTCGGGGCCGCAGGAGGTAGCTGTGGTGCTTGAATCACCCTCGGCTCCAGTCCTATTAGATCCTATTAGGAGCCGTTCTCCCAGTGTTCGACATGGATCTCCAGATAGGAGATCACAGTCACCTTCTCTCTCCTCCAAATCCTCCAGACTCTCCGATTTGGATGTGGATAGGGTGGTCCAGAGGCTCCTGCAGTCACCTGTGTTGGCAAAATTGTTTTTGGCTCCGACCCAGTCGGCTCCGGAGCCAGTCCCGATGCTTGTACCTATGGTTCCTCCTCCGAGCACCTCCTTGTCTTTGGAGCCAGAGTGTTCTGCTCTGAGTGATGTTCTGCCGGCTGCGATACCTCTTAAGGGTTTATCGGTGCCGTCGTTTGCTCCAACCATGTCGGCTCCGTCCTCTGGTTTTGGAACTCTGGTTTCCTCTGTCGGGGCTGAGGGGGATACTTCGGGACCTTTGCCGGTTCCGAGCCTCCCTCTCAGTGCTTCGACTCGGGGAACTCCGGCTCCGGTCGTGGCCTCGGAGGCTGGTCGGTCCTCGGATTTGGGGGGACCCGCCTTCGAGGCCATGAGGAGCGCACTGGCCAGATCTTCAGTGACATCACCCGGATCGGTCATTCCATCCCCTTCCACACCAGCGAGAGCCGCTGATGTCCCCCTATCGGTCGACGGTGGAGCCCCAAGGTCTGGGCATACCCCCATGAGTGGTCCCCAACTTTCTGAGGGCCCCTCAGAGTCTTTGCCTGAGGAACCCCCAAGAAAGAAGTTGTGCAAGAGGAAGCACATAGACTCCCGGGATGAGTCTCTCACTTCTGATACTGACCTCGAGGAGTCAGAGGGGTCCCCCAAGTCATCCTCCGATGACGTCTTTTTCTCCAACATCTTGGAGATTTTGAGGCAGAGAGGTGGCTGGTCGTCCAAAACCCCCTCTGAGGAGGAGTTGGTATTCCTCAAGGCCTTTGGGGCTCAACCCTCTGCCTCCTGGGTGTCTCCACCCTTCGATGAGCTCCTAGATTTGATTTGTTGAAGGGTGTGGGAGATGCCTGACTCGGTGGAACTGGTACCCAGACGCCCTAATAAATTTCGTTCAGCTCCCCCAGGGAAAGAGTTCCTGTCCAAGGGGGTTTCTGTGGATGCCATGGTGGTGGCGGCGGCCACTCAGCAGGAAGTAGCCGAGTCTTCTTCCTCCATCCATCCTCCTAACACTAAGGTCTCTGAATTATGTGTGTCATTTTACTCGGCTCCAGAGAGATCTCCTTAAGGAGTTAGGAGATACTCTAATGGGTAACGTACCGGAGGCGTTAGCACAGATTGTTAACACCCAGTTGTCTACTCTTGGCTCGATTGTCAACTTGTCCATGAGGCTCATATCTTATGCAGCCGAAGGGGCGAGTAGGGCAGCTAGGTCAGGTGTAGCCCCCAGGAGGCAAGCCTGGATGCGCCTGTGTCATTTCGAGGAGGCCTTCAAGTCTTCCTTCACTGACGCCCCCTTCGATGGTTCCTCGCTCTTTGGGATGAAAGTGAAAGACACCCTCACCAGATGCGGGCAAGAGGGAAAGACCCTGTCTGCCGTAGGGGTCCATTTTTCCCTTCCATCTAGGCCTTATCCCAAGGCTCAGAGAGGAGGGAAAATGTGGTTCAAAAAGTCACAGAAGTTTTTCCCTGCCGCTCAAAGTGAGTCCCCCTCCAGAGGCAGAGGAGGTGGAGGTTATTCTGGAAGACGCCGCACTAGGGGCAGAGGAAGCCCTCGCAATTTGGGAGACCGTGATTCCTTTCGTGGGTCTTCCTATCATCGTTCCTGATGTATTGCCCAGCTGTGCTATTCCGGAGCCAGTCGGGGGCCGCATTTCGTTGTACCCGGAAGCCTGGGCAAGTATCACTCAGGATCGGTGGGTGCTTCGAATAGTTACCGGAGGTTATTCCATCCCCTTGTTATCAGACCCCCCCCCTCCAGTCAAGAGGATCCCAGACGTTCCACCCAGTCAAAGGGATCATGCAACACTAGAAATTTCAAAGTTGCTGGAAAAAGGAGCCATCCAACCTGTCCCCTCAGACCAGATTGGATTAGGGACTTACTCAAGACTCTTTTGGTGCCGAAAAAAACAGGGGACCTGAGACCCATTTCGGATCTCAGCCGACTCAATCACTACGTTCTGAAGTCCAAGTTCCGAATGGTCACCCTTCCGTCTATTTTCCCGTTACTGGGAAAAGAAGTATGGATGTGCTCCATCAATCTCAAGGATGCTTACTACCGTATATAAATGGACAGGGCATCCAGGAGTCACTTACGCTTCTTGCTGGGAGCCAGTCCTTTCCAGTTTCGTGCCCTGCAATTTTGTCTCATCACAGCCCCCAGGGTTATTCACCAAGTGTTTGGCAGTGGTGACAGCTCACCTGAAACGTCAAGGATTCCAAGTGTTTCCATACCTGGACGATTGGCTCCTCACCGCCCCCACCAGGCATCTTCTCATTCAGGCCAGGGAAACGACCATTGCCCTTTGTCATCAACTAGGAATTACCTTGAATTGGGAAAAGTCTGCCTTGCTGCCCTCACAGCATGTCACATTTATAGGCGCAGAGCTAGACACCGTTCATATGCAGGCATTCCTGCCCCAAGAAAGGATAGAAGTCTTGCAGAGTCAGGTTTGCACGTTGTTACCCCTCAGGAAGGTTCAGGCCAGATGGGTTCTACAGCTACTGGGATCCATGGCAGCCACCATCATGTTAGTGCCTCTAGCCAGATTACACATGAGGCTTCTGCAGTGGCTCCTCTCTGCCCAATGGTCCTTTCAGGAACTTCCCCTGTCCCATTTGATCCCACTCACCGATCGGTGCAAACAGGAACTTCATTGGTGGCTACGCTCCACCAACCTGAACAGAGGGAATCCATTTATTCCTATGTCACCTGTCGCCACGGTGACCACGGACTCCTCCCAGATGGGGTGGGGGGCATTATCTTGGCAGGACGGTCCAAGGCACGTGGCAAGATCACGAGGTACAGCTGCACATCAATGTTCTAGAGATGAGAGCGGTGTTACTGGCATTGCAAGCACTTCAGAGCTCTCTCCCCCTGGGAACGATTGCGATTCACTCGGACAACATGTCCATGGTGTGGTACCCGAACAAGCAAGGGGGAACCAGATCTTACCCACTCTGCAGAGAGGCCATGCGAGTGTGGCAGTGGGCAGTGTCTTCCCGACGGTTCCTAGTGGCAATGCACATTCCGGGGAAGGCCAGTGTGATAGCAGACAGACTAAGCAGATCTATTCTGATGCCTTATGAGTGGTCCCTGAACCGCCTAGTGGCGGAACAGATTTGCAACAGGTGGGGTCAGCCTTGCTGCGATCTTTTTGTCAACCCCCACAATACCAAGTGCAACAACTACTTCACTCTGATCCCCCCACAGGGGGAGTCACCCAGGGACGCTCTAGTCCACGATTGGCCTCTCGGTCTGCTCTATGCTTTCCCTCTGTTTCCTCTGCTACCAAGAGTGATTCAGAAAGCCATTTCCTCGGGAAGCAAGATGATTCTAATTGCTCCACACTGGCCTCGCCAAGTATGGTTCTCCTTTCTTCATCAGTATGCAGTGGACAGTCCTTGGATTCTGGACCCAGCACCAGACCTACTGACACATGTCGGGACAGTCCCATCCCTCCATGCGGACCCCCACTTCCATCTTTAGTCAGACTTCATTGTTTTTCACCTGAGGTAGTACACATTTTATCTTCTTCTCATAAATCTTCTACCAGGAAGATTTATTCCAGCAAGTGGGAAAGATTTTCAATTTGGGCTCAGGCCCAGGGACTGGATCCTTTCACAGCCCCCATCCCTGCTGTCTTGGATTTTTTATCCATACTTTTTCAACAGGGTTCTGCTTCTGCAACCATTAAGGTCCAGCTGGCCGCTATTTCTAATTTTCATACCTCTTAAGAACCTTCTCTCATGGCTCACAAACTATGTAAGGCCTTTTTGAGGGGCACCTTGTTACTCCGGCCTCCTGTGTCAGAACCCATCATGCCATGGGATCTAAATTTTGTCTTACAAGCCCTGACTTCACCACCTTTCGAGCCGGCTGCCACCTGTGAATTAAAGTTTCTGTCTTGGAAGACTGAATTCTTAATAGCCATCACATCAGCCAGATGGGTGTCGGCGATTCAAGTGCTGTCTATCAAACCCCCGTATTTAATTTTTCATAAGGACAGGGTTTCCTTGAGACCTAATCCGTCCTTTCTTCCAAAAGTAACTTCTGCCGTTAATCTCAATCAGTCTATTGAGCTTCCAGTTTTCTTCCCTCAATTTTTCAACAAGGTGGAGTTTAGGTTTCATCAGTTGGACATACACAGGCAGCTACGATTTTACTTACACAGAGCAAAACATATTCGAAAGTCTGACCAACTGTTTGTGTCCTTTTCAGAAAATAGAACAGGTTCCCCTGTTTCTAAGATTACTATTTCCAGATGGATTTCTGATTGCATTTCTTATGTATATTCGTCAGCAGGCAGAATTGTACCCTTCCCCATCAAGGCTCTCTCTACCAGGGCTGTTTCCACGTCAGTAGCTTACCATTCCAGGCTATCTTTGGATGATATTTGCACTGCGGGCACGTGGGCTTCTTCCCACACCTTTATCACTCATTACAAATTAGACGTGGCTTCTAAGGGCCGGGCTTCCTTTGGTTCCACAGTTCTCAGGAGTGTCTTCCATTGAGCCTCCCAGGATTGAGGTACTGGAGACACTGTCCCGTGAATAAGAATGTAGGCTTATCTCATGTCTGCCATTATTTTCTAACTTCAATCTTTAATGATTTGCCAGGCGAGATTGGACCACATAACATCTAGAAGTTATGTACTCACCATAACGTTCGATGTATGTGGTCCATCTCGCCTCACATTCTTATGTACCCTCCCACCTATCTCCCCACCTGGAGGATTTGGAGGCGACATTAATCTAGAATACCCTTCAGTATAGGTTGTTTTTTTCTTGGCTATCCTGGATAGTGTTCTACCTTCCTGAACTGTGGTTGTGCGTGAGGTGTGTCTGTGGATCGCTGCAAACTAGATCTGGGGCTAGGGAGCAGTGCAACATGGGATACCAGGTTAGCCCAGTCAATTAGAGACTTCGTACTAGAATATTTAAGTTGGCCGAGTCGGAGCCGATATTCGGCTCCGAACCCGTGAGTAAGAATGTGAGGCGAGATGGACCACATACATCGAACGTTATGATGAGTACATAACTTCTAGTTATCAGATCTTGGTGCATGGAACATTTCTTATAGTTAATCTGTTTTACAGCTCCAGAATCTTTGCCAATTGAGCCTCACTTACTTAATGCTATCAGACCAATAGTTGCTGTGCAAAAGCTGTACACATTTATAATCTTAATGACACATAACAAATGAAATACAACAGTCTGTGGTTCAGACTTTTATTGACAGGTAAACACACTTTAATTGTTATATACCCAGTACATTAGTATTACTATGTTAATTTGTAATTTATTCAGTACAATCATACCTCTCAACATCTTAAAGGAAGACATCTGGACAAAGCCATACAAAAAGTGGTGCAAATAGGGACACATTTGAAATATTGTTCTTACAAACTTAGAAAGTTGATAGAATAACAGGTTTTGCATTACCATGAATTTTCTGAAGGGTATGAAGTTTGAAAATCTCATGTCTGCCATTATTTTCTAACTTCAATCTTTAATGATTTGCCAGAAAGCCACAATTTTATGGGAAATGGACCAAAAATATAAGGCAGACGTCTGGACATTCTGCAAAAGTCTGTACATTGAGAGGTATGCAAACAATACACAAATTTCACTGCTGACAGGTGATAGTCTACTCCTTTCTGTTATTTGCCTTGACTACTGCAAGCTACATTTGTAGTCACCAGTCTCGCAATGCAGCCTTTGCAACCTGCTGGTGTGCGCTTCCATGTTCATGGCCCTCTCATCTGCAGCTGTACAGGGGACAGAGAAACATTTATGCATACCTATCCATCACATACACAGGGTGGAGTATCTTGAACATTACTTGATACTGATACTTACACACATCTGGGACATTCCGTGCCCGAGCGTCTTGTATCCATTGGATCAACTGATCCCTCTTCCTACACTTCAGATCAGTGAAGTGGTGCCGGACCTGCTCACCAGTCTGAGGGATAACAGTAGCACTGGTGAGGTCACTTGCGAGACAGTCCCAGGCCTCCACTTTGTATTGGGAGCCCTGGTACTGGCCCTACAACAGTCTACCTTGATGGTCTTTCACAAGGAGTCCAACCATGATCCTGGACTCTTGAATGCCCAAGCGTTGCGCCCTAAAGCGAGAACCCTCTTCAACTCCAGCCATGGTGTCTGCAGTGATGAACTACAACAGGTTATGGGCTGTATTCATGCCTATGAGGTTTATATAGGTCTGATTTCCCACACTTTGCCGTGATTGGACCATTTTGAATATGCCGAGCTAAGCTAAGCTACGGGTAAACCCGCTTAGCTAAAGTTGGCAGTGCTTAAAGGTGCATGTTGAGCACTGCTTACCAATGGGCAAATCCACTTAGCTGGGCTACTCATTTCTTAGCATTTATATGTAAGCAATGCTTATACCAGCTAGGCATAGCTGTGCACTGCTTAACATGGCTCAAATTTAATTTTATATACCATCAGCTGTGTGGGATTGAGTAATCATTACTGACATAATTTTGTTTACCTTCCCCTGATATTCCCTATGTGCTTTCATTACATGTTTTCTTGTTACTGTACTGTATGGGGCACTTGTGTTTATATGGAGGATTTCTCATATTTTCTGGACTGACACCTTTTTTCTTGGTTCTGCTACACTACCCTGGGTGAGAAATATTATTTACTACCTCATTTATTACAAGATATGACTTTTATAACTGCTTTCACATATAAAAGTGAAAAGACTTCATTGGGGCTCGAACCGTGAATGCCTGCTTGTAACGCTGCAGCTCTAACCGCTACACTATTTCAGATTTTTTGTGTAGCTGATATTTTCCTATTTAACTCCTTCAGATATTTAAGCTATGCTAAGCATAGGTGAGCTAAGTGCACATCCTCTCAACTATGCTTAAACTGCATTGCGGCCACGAAAAAAAAAAAAAAAATATATATATATATATATATATATATATATATATATAGATATATATATATATATATATATATATATAGATATATAGATATATATATATATATATAGATATAGATATATATATATATAGAGAGAGAGAGAGAGATCTACTTTTCTTATCGAAAATACACTTCTTCGAAAAAGAAAAGTAGACCCACACTTCACCGAAAGTGCACTTTTGCTAAGATCGTTTCAACCAACTGCTCAGGAAACCTTAAACAATGTTTTGGCAGGGGGAAAGTCCCCCTGCACCCCCCATGTGGGGGGCTTTGCCCACCCCACCCCTGTACTTAAATATACCAACTCTGAGATCGTACTACAAAAATTAGAAGTTATGTACCTACCATAACGTTCCATGTTAGTTGTCTTCTCTCGCCTTCTTTCTTGCTGGATGGGTTCGGAGCCGATCCTCGGCTCCGACTCGGCACTTTCTTAGCTCGAGAACTCCTTTTACCAGCTCGAGGCAACCCTATATCCCATGATGCAAGGCGGGACTACCTCAGATCTCGTTTGGCAGCTAACTGACCCTGCTAAAGACTTATCCTAACATAATTAGGAACCATGACTCCAAAAAGGAGTCCTCATAACAATGCTCCCGAGGAAGCAACCAAAAGGAACTCTGCAAGATCTGTCCAGGCCAGGGGGAAGGAGGGAGGGACGCAAGAAAGAAGGCGAGAGAAGACAACTAACATGGAACGTTATGGTAGGTACATAACTTCTAAATGTTAAGTTGTCAATCTCGCCTTCATTCTTGCTGGATGGGACCGCGTCCCTAGCACCTGTATCCCGGGTGGCTCAATGGAACAGACTCTTGAGAACTGTGGAACCAAAACTGGCCCTATCTCTGGAGGCCAAATCCAATTTGTAATGAGACACAAAGGTATGAGGCGTGGCCCAAGTAGCTGCTGCACAAATAGTGTCAATGGGAAGTCTATCCTGAAAGGCTACTGAAGTGGATAGACTCCTGGTCGAATGTGCTTTTGGCTTAGAAGATAGTTGTTTGCCCCTTAGAGAGTACACATAGGAGATGGTGGAAGTCAACCATCTAGATAAAGTTACTTTAGAAACAGGTAGACCTAACCTGTTTTCCGCATAGGAAACAAACAATTGGTCTGATTTTCTAATTTGTTTGGTCCTATGCAAGTAGTACCTGAGCTGACGATGAACATCCAGAAAATGCAGCTTCTGTTCAGCTCTGTCAGAATAGTTAGGAAAGAAAACTGGTAGATCAATAGATTGGTTAATATTGGCTTGAGATACAACCTTGGGAAGAAAGGAAGGGTTAGTTCTGGCGAAACCCTATCCTTATGAAAAACCAGATAAGGTGAACGAATGCAGAGGGCCTGAATTTCAGAAACTCTTCTTGCCGAAGTAACAGCCAGCAAAAATATAGTTTTCCATGTCAATAGTTTTAAAGAACACGTAGCAGACGGTTCGAAAGGAGGTAGAATTAGTGATGCCAACATTAAGTTTAGATCCCATTGCGGAGGAGGATGTTTCACAGGCGGTTTTAGGAGGAAAACTCCTCTTAAAAGGCTTTGCATAACCTATGAGACATGATGTTATTGTCATGCAAGCCAACATGATACTTAGAAATAGCAGCCAGTTGAACTCTGACTGTAGATGATGAAGACCCCGAATGAAAAACCTCCGCCAGGAAATCCAAAACAGAATGTACAGGAGCGGTGAAAGGATCAATATTTCTGGCGTTTGCCCAAATCGAAAAACATCGCCACTTGCTAGCATAAACAGTTCTAGTGGACGACTTTAAAGAAGATACTAAAATGTCTCTGACTGAGTCAGAAATCATTGGTAGCCTGGCTAGGGAAGGAAGTGGAGCAACCAAGCAGTGAGGTTGAGAGAATGAATGGCCCGGTGCTGCTGACCCGACTGATGGATCAAAAGATCCGGAACTGGGTCCAGATGCCAGGGCTGCACCAGAAGATGATGATGTAGAGACGGAAACCAAATTTGTCGAGGCCAATATGGAGCAATGAGGATCAACTTGGCTCTCAAAACGGTGGCTTTCTGAATGACTTGTGGAATCAATGGAAAGGGAGGAAAAGCATAAAGAAGTCCCCGAGGCCAATCCTGGGTTAGAGAGTCTCTCAGGGGTTGGCCTGGAAGAGGAAATAGTGTGAAGTAGTCTGGGCACTTGCTGTTTTGAGGGGTAGCGAAAAGATCGCAACAAGGGGTGCCCCACTTCAGAAAAATCTGATCCACTACAGATTGATTGAGAGACCACTCGTGAGGCATCAGAATAGATCTGCTTAGCCTGTCCGCCAATAGGTTGGACCTGACGGGGATGTGCGTTGCTATCAGAAACCGCTGAGAAGAGATCGCCCATTGCCAAAGTCTGAGAGCTTCTCGACATAAGGGATAGGACCTGGTTCCGCCCTGCTTGTTGATGTACCAGACCACGGACATGTTGTCCGTCTGTACTGCAATAGTCCCTGTGGGAAGAAAGTCCGAGGGCTTGCAGCGTTAAAAGCACTGCTCTCATCTCCAGGACATTTATGTGCAGGTGGTATTCTATGGGTTGCCACGTCCGTGGACCATCCTGCCCTGATAATGCCCCCACCCGATCAGAGAGGCATCCGTGGTGACTGTGGCAACTGGAGGAGGGAACAAAGGGTCGGCCCTGATGAAGAAGAGGGAAGATATCCACCATCGAGATGAGCCCTGCAAGACTGTGTCACTAAGATCTCGTGTCTCATGGGCAGATCGTGAATGCGACCACTGCGTGAATAACATCCACTGCAGGAGGCGCATGTGGAAGCGAGCCAGTGGAAGAAGAACAATGGCTGCAGCCATTAGGCCTAGAACTTTCAAGACAAACCTGGCTTTGATCTTGTTGCTTAGTAACAGAAGCTGAACAAATTTCTGGATGTCCAGAATCCTTTGATCTGTTAGCCTGGCTAACATTTTGGTATTTAGCTCTGCGCCTATAAAGGTGATAGATTGGCAAGGCAGCAGAGAGGATTTTTCGAAATTTACCGAAATCCCTAGACTCTTGCAAAGCTGTAGGGTGTAGTCTCTGGACCGAAGAAGCTGATGCTTGGAGGTGGCGGAGAGGAGCCAGTCGTCCAAATAAGGAAACACCTGGAATCCTCGGCGTCTCAGATGAGCTGTGACCACTGCCATGCATTTGGTGAACACTCTGGGGGCTGAAGTGAGGCCAAAGGGCAGTGCTCTGAATTGGTAATGACTGGCTCCCAGCCGAAAGCGGAGAAACCTTCTGGAGCGTTTGTGAATCTTTATGTGATAGTACGCATCTTGAAGGTCTATAGAGCACATCCAGTTGTCCTTGCCCAGAAAGGGCAGAATGGATTGCAGCGTGACCATCCGGAACCTTGCCTTTCTGACAGACTTGTTTAGTCTGCTTAGGTCTAGTATTGGTCTCCAATCTCCCGTCCTTTTGGGAACCAAAAAGAATCTTGAGTAGAAGCCGGATCCTACTTGGTCTGCCGGCACTGTTTGGATGGCTCTTTTTCCCAGGAGTTTTGAAACTTCCTGTCTTGCCAAATCCCTTTGACCAGGTGAGATGTCTGGAAGGGATTGTAGAGGTACGGGAAACCTTTCGAAGGGGATTTTGTAACCCTCGGATATAATCGACTGTACCCAGTTCTCTTGTGATAGGGATTGCCAGGCTACTGGGTACAGTGAAATTCTTCCCCCGACTGCCTCCAAGGGTGGGCAGTCGGGCAACACCTCAGGGA
Source organism: Protopterus annectens (assembly GCF_019279795.1). Classification (NCBI taxonomy): domain Eukaryota; kingdom Metazoa; phylum Chordata; order Ceratodontiformes; family Protopteridae; genus Protopterus; species Protopterus annectens. Next base: position 438,005,701 of record NC_056747.1, on the reverse strand, counting down.
TGCTGAAAAGGCTTCTCCAGGAAGAGACTCCCTGTTGCCCTGGTTCTGAGGACCCCCCCTGCCTCTAGGGCGGCGTCTATTATTGTTACCCCCTCTGCCTCTGGGGGTAAACTGACCACGTGTGTCCGGTGTAGCTCCTTGGGCTTTACGGAACCACATCTTCCCCCCCTTCTGACCCTTGGGATATGGTCTAGAAGGAGTGGAAAATTGGACTCCAACGGCAGAAAGAGTTTTACCGTCCTGCTCACATCTGGTCAAAGTATCCTTCACCTGAGGTCCGAACAAGGCCGAACCGTCAAAGGGGGTATTGGTGAAGGACGCCTTAAAGGGGTCCGCAAAATTACACAGCCGCATCCAGGCTTGGCGTCTAAGAGCCACACCTGTGCCTGCGGCCCTGCTCGCTCCATCGGCTGCATAAGATATGAGCCGCATGGAGGAGTTAGATATAGAATTCAGGATAGCAAGCTGAGAGGCAATCTTTTCCTGAGCCCCAACAGCAGAAGGATCCTGGACTACTTCCCCCAGTTCCTTGAGAATATCTCGTTGAAGCCTGGTGAAGTGACAAAGGTAATTCAGCGAACGCATAGCAAAGGTCGCTGAAGAAAACATCCGCTTTCCATACCTGTCCATGGTCCTAGAATCCTTATTAGGAGGATGGACAGGTACTGAAGGATCCGCCAATTCCTTCTTAGTGGCCGCTGCTACCACCATAGCATCCACAGAGACACCTTTGGACAGGAACTGTTTATCCGAAGGGGCCGTGATGAACTTGGATGGTCTCCTGGGGACAGGTTCCACAGAATCTGGAGCCGCCCACGCCTTCTGAGCCACTACCTGCATGAGTGGGTCGAAAGGCGGAGACACCCAGGAGGTGGAGGGTCGGGATCCAAAAGCCTCCAGGTATACCGACTCATCCTCGGAGGGGTCAATGGAGGGCCAACTCCCCCTCTGTTTGAGGAGCTCAAGGATGTCTGAAAATGAGACATCCTCAGAGGGGGACCGTGGGGAACCCTCCGACTCATCTAAGTTGGTATCAGATGTAGTAGACTCAGGGAGTCTGTGTGTTTCCTCTTACGTCCTCTTCCGAGGGGGTTCCCCTGCAGGGTCAGGAGAAACCTCGGAAGAGGAGGAAATTCCCAGTGGGGAAACCCTCGGCGATGGATCCCTGGGCCTGAGAGCAAGAGGCTGGCAAGAGGCATCTGCAGGCACTGATGAGGGAGGAGCTAGAGGGATAGACCGTTGACCAGGCTCAGAGGCCAGGACACTCCTCATCACCTCAAAGGCTCCTCTCCCCGGGAGACCTGAACACACCCACTCTGAAGAAACAGGAATGGTCGGCTCCAAGGAGAGAGAAGGCTCCGAGGCAGATGTCGGCGCCGAGCTTACCAAGCCCCGAGAGGGAGAGCGGGGTCGGACAAGGGTCCGATGCCACTAGCCCCCTCGGAGCCGACAGTGGAAACCCGACGACCGGATCCCTCCAAGGAAGGTCTCAAGGAGGAGATCGGAGCCGAAGATGACGGAGCCGAAGGATGTATTGGCTCCGGCATCGAAACAGTCGCTGTCCCAAGAAGCTCCGGCTCCGAACTCTGGTGTGGAGTCGGAGGAGGAATTTCAAGAATCGGGGCTATAGCCGAAGTCTGTTGAGACGGGCTATGGAGCATTTGGGCCAGTGCCTGGGACTTCAACAGCCTGCTTACCACCCTCTCCAAATCGTGGTCAGACAGCCTGGAAGATCTCGAAGATCGGCTCCGATGGCTCCGCTCCGACAAAAGAGGAGATCCTGGAGCCGAGTGAATACTTAGTATCGAAGGGGACCGGGATCTTACGGGTCAAGCCATCGGGCGAAGTCCCTTGAACCCCAGATGGAGCCGAGGATATCTCGGCTCTGATGCTGGATAAAGTGTCGGCTCCAGCCGAGCGACAAGGCCACAGTAGTCAAGGTATCGGAGCCGGCCGCACGAACCAACTACTCTAACAGTAGTATCGACTCCAGCCGGAGATATCGGCTCCGACGGGCGGAGCCACCGGAGGAGGCTTGGACACTGTAGCCTGAACCTTCGGTGGCTTAAGAGGTTTTCCTGCCCTGACTTAGGAGGAGAACCTTCAGGTTTAAGTAAACCTCGGAGGATTAATTTGTTCCTCCTTTCCTGCAGGACTCTCTGGCTAAAAGCATGACATAATGCACAGGAGTCCTGCAGGTGCAAAGGCCCCAGGCAATACACACAAGAAGTGTGACCGTCTGTCAGGGACATTTTCTGACAGCACTGGTCACACTTCTTGAAGCCTGAGACCTTGCCTTCCTTAGACATACTAAAAAAGGATAGACACAAACAGTCCCCACAAACACACAACTTAATCCCTACACAGACACACAGGAAGGGAATAACTTGGGGAACTAGGCCTGACTAAAGATTCAAACTTTAAAGTAATATAAAAGTTTAAAAGGAAGGGAATAGGGTGGATTGTAACTAAGTACAAGCTAATCTAACACTAAGGGGAAAAAATAAACCCCTAACTGAACTTTTTCTTCTTTAACAAGAAAAAACTTACCTCAGCTGGCAAAGGAGACCTCTTTCGCTAAGCGGCAAACGAGATCTGGGGTAGTCCCGCCTTGCATCATGGGATATAGGGTTGCCTCGAGCTGGTAAAAGGAGTTCTCGAGCTAAGAAAGTGCTGAGTCGGAGCCGAGGATCGGCTCCGAACCCATCCAGCAAGAATGAAGGCGAGATTGACAACTTAACATTTCCCTTTCCCCACTGTTCCTTAACGGTTCATTGAACCATTCTTTGCAAAAGTGCACTTTTGCGTAAGTGTGGGTCTACTTCTCTTTTTCGAAGTAGTTTACTTCCGTTGAAGAAAAGTAGACCCATAGATAGATAGATATATATATATATGTATATAAAATTTCATTTTGTTTTTCTTTTTTTAATGGGATAACAGGTTTGGCATATTGTGTGAATTTTCGGATGTGTATATGAAGAACAGTTGATTTTAAGTCTGCACATCTTTTGGAAATTCATGCTAATACGAAACCTGTTATTCTATCAACTTTCTGTTTGTATGTTCTGTATTTAAACTGTGTCCCTATTTGTCCTCCCAACATTTGTGTATTTGGCCAGTGCTTGTGCTCTCCGGGGTTGAGAGGTATCCTCTCTCCTTTTGAATTGCCGATCGGCAATTCTGGAGTGCAGGAAGCGTGTGTATTGTGAGAGCTCTGGTCTCAGACACACCCCCCTGCACTCATACACACAGATCGTGTCCGTGTACGACTACAGCAGCGCACCTTCATTAATATTCACGGCGTGCTACTGCTCTACACTGACACAATCCATTCTGTGCAAGAAAGCTTATTCTTGCATGGAAGTTTCTTGAATTCGGCGGTGTGTCTATGGTCTTTATATAGCTGTCCTTCATCAGTGTGTAAACCAAATTTATTGCAGGATAACTCCTAAATCCTTCTATACTGTTATCCCACACCACTGTTTGTAAAACAGACATGAGAGTGACGTTTTATAGTGTATTCGCACATATTGGTACTACAATTGGCAGAGATCATCTTTCATTGATTAAAATGTTACTGGCTAAATGTGTTAAAGATCCACAGTAATAGCAGGATATAGTTTACCCACAATACTGAGTATAGCATTTGCAGGCCTAAAGAGTAACCCTAGCACCTACATGGGTAACAGTATTATTCAGAACTTCCAAAGAATCAAAAACGTGTCATGCTTCACTCTGTAAATGTGTTTATTTAAGAACCGGTGAATATCATAAATATTATTACAGTTTCCGGTACATTGAATGTAATGTCACCCACACTGAAGTCAGTGTTGCAAAACTGACTGTTCATAGTTCTGTTGACAACTTTTGGAAGACAAAGTGCAAGTGTTACCTACATTGTTTTTCTTTCATGAAATACCACAGAAAGTTATCTGTGAATACTCAAATGTCTTGCATATCACTATCTGACTATGCCAAATGCCCTTAGATTTTGAATAGTAAACCATAACAACAAAACAACCCTATACAAAATGTCTCATCTGTTAACAGGCCCCTTTTTAAGCGTTTTCCTCCACTGCTTTCCACACATCTGTGATATCCCCAAGGCACAGTACAGTTACCTGCTACTGCTGCTGACTCGTCAATGCAGCATAAATTAATACTGGGGACACTGCAGCTGATTCCTGTATATACATAATGAAAATTGAATCACTGTTAGTACACAAGTCTTTCACGTTTTCTTTTCGATAGATAATCCATGTATAGATGAAACAGTACATGTATTAGAACAGTGCACAACTGCTACCCAAGTAAAGCTCCTACCTACCTTCAGCTGGTTTTTCCTGCAACTAAAAAAGAACCCAGTAGGCAGACTACTTATTTTGACTTCCTGAAGTAGTGTCTGTGGAATATTATCAGTATCTTCCAGTGCAGCTGAGAGAGCTTTTAATTCCACTGTATGATCAGTGCATCCATTCACCTCATTGTCTTACATGCTATCATTGTCCTCCCATTGTACATAGCAGCACAATTGAAATTATTCATGGCTATGGTAAGGGATGTTACCTGGTACACAGGCCAGATTATCACACTCCCATCGTACATAGTAGCACAATTGAAATTATTCATGGCTATGGTAAGGGATGTTACCTGGTACGCAGTCTAGATTTCACCACTCCCATCGTACATAGCAGCACAATTGAAATTATTCATGGCTATGGTAAGGGATGTTACCTGGTACACAGGCCAGATTGCCACACTGACCTGGCATGACTACCCCAGTGGAAAAAGTTAATCAATAATGTATGTAATACTTAGATTATAGTGTATAGTAAAACAGCACAGCAAAACTGTATTGCCTGTGCTAATGTTGTCATAGTTGCATGTCATTTTATGAGATTTTCAATGAAGGAACTAGAATGATGTTCTGTTTTTGCATGTACTTTTTTCTTTTCCAGGTTTGAGAAATGGAAAACTTTAGGGTATGGATGTGTAAAAATACTTGATTATTGAATTCCATGGGAAATAAGTAGTATATATTAGCTGTTCAGTTTCAGTAGGGTCCGGATAACATATGTAGATATGGGAGAGTGTCATACATGAAATTTCTAGCAGAATAACTTACAGTACCAGTGATATCTGGTAGGTCTCCTGTAATGGTCTGAGAAGACAACCACAATTATGACAAGAACACCAAATAATGCTAACTGTATTTACTGTGGAATTTACCATATTTCATTGATTTTATTTCTATTTTTTTTTCATTTAGATATGTTCAGCGTAATGCCCAAGGATATGAGAAGTATAAATACAATGAGGAGATACCAGCATTTTTGAAGAATCGCCCACAAGACTTTGTTTTACATGTAATGCAGAGGTACTTTAATACTCTGGGCAATACGCATATATAACATCTGTAAGTGATCGAAGTGGAATGTTCAAAATAAAAAGTGAATCTCATAATGTAAAACATATACAGTTGATTTGGGCAGTGAGTCAGCATCATGCAGTTGTGAAGATTGGAGAAGATTTCTCTTGCCATGCAAGCACATGTGTTGCATTTTTCGCTGCATTGATGGATGGAGGTGGAATAGCCTTCATAACTCATATTCCAAAAACCCATTATTTATATTAGATAAAGACTATCATGCAGTGATCAGTGGGAGACATCTGAAGACAGTTGCAAAACAGGAGCACATACAGGTACTGAAAACAGATCAGTCATTACTTGACCTGGCACCATGTAGGAGAAGTAGGAGAACTGTGGTAATCAGGCAGTGTACACAGTACCTAAAGAAAATAACAGATTCTGTTTATATGGTGACAAATGAAAGTCTGCAAAACCTTTCTGATATGCTAAAACAAGTATCAGAATATGCATACACAGAAATATCAGCTGATCATGGTTTACCACTGAATGAGTCACCTGGTAAGCAGCAGTCACATGGACAAATACATCCCCTTCCATAACAAAAATATAGAATGAAAAATGTCAGAGTACAGAGGGTAGGGGAAAAAAACAGACACGCAGAAGGTTGATGTCTGGGAAAGTACTGAAATGACATCTGAAAATACCAAAGAACATAAATGCACAATCAAAGACAATGTCAATACCTTGTCAGTTAATGAGGTTATCGCAATGACACTACCAGAGGAACTGTTACATGGAGTCACAGAGGATGCAGAGAAATGATCATTGCTTCCGGGTAACAGGCTGACAGCTCACGAAGAACAGTCAGAAACAGTGGAAGATGAAGATGACACCTGGAGTAATTCATGGAATCAAACTGACATACAGAGACAAAAATGACATTTCCACTTGTGAATGGCTCGATAGCATCATTAATGCATGTCAGTATTTACTTGCAGAAAATAATCCATGTTATGGTGATTTCATATACACTGTGCTTCTTGCTCATAAGTCTGTGAGTGAAATTGACTCTGAAAAGATTATCCAGATTCATCATCTTGGGGCACACAGGGTTGTGTCAAGCTGGTGTGGCAAGTGTATAACAGTCTATGACTCTTTACAATTCTCTGGCATCTCAGATACACTGAAGGAGCAGCTCATTAGAATGTTGTTGTTGTGTCTTTCGGCTTTTCCCGGTTAGGGGTCGCCACAGCGGAACTCCGGTCCGCTAATGATTGGCAGTAGATTTTTACGTGCCGAGTTGCCGGCCCTGACACACAACCTTCAGCGAAGGTATGCCCATTCACGCATGTCTCCACACAGAAGACGCTCTAGCTGAGAATCAAACAGGACGTCTTACTGTGAGGCGGCAACGCTACCGCAGCACCAGTGCCCCATTATTTGCGGGTGCAGATCAAGTGCTTGACATTATTTTTTTGTGTTGGCAAAAACATATAGGAACCAGTGACTGTGGTCTTTTTTGCTGTGGCCAATGCTGTTGCTCCTGTAAATGAATCATGTTTGTCCAACATACACGTTATCCAAAGGGAAATGAGACAATATTTAATTCAATGCATTAATGAGAGAGAGATGTTTCCACACAAACTAGTGAAAAAAAAGTGTAAGAAAGTACAGTTGTCACTGCATTGGTTCTGCAACATATATAAAGTGGATGATTGAATGCCATGTATGTAAAACATGGCTACATTTCACATGTGCTGGTGTTACAAAGGATGACCGGTGTTTGAAAACCGCAAAGAGGTTCTTTTGCAATGGATACAGCAAAAACAGCAGTAGAGTAGTGTGATGCACCAAAAACAAGTGTATTTTTTCATCTGTGGCACTGTCCTAATTTGACATTACATTTCATGGGTCTGAACACTGTTGTTTTGTTGACCAGCCATACTGTCCGTGTTATAGGGCAAAGACCCAGTAGTATTACTTGAGTGCTTACTTCTTGTCTTGATGGTAGTGCTCCACTGTCCTATTGTATTTTACCTTATTTTGGCATATATTGCAATTTGTTATTTAAAATATCAGTATTTTTGTATATTTCACTGATATTGTACAATGACACTAGCAGTTCAATCAGGCTGAAAACTGAAGCAGTGCAGGAAATTTCCTTAAACAAGCAGTGATGACTGGTGTCAAGGGAAAACCTAAGAACAGACCATAGCAACTGTATACTTTCCCTGGAGTAACGTACAGGATAGGGAAATGAAGTAGTACTAGGATGTTTCTGTTTTGTGAGTAGCCTAATGAAGACAAACCAAAAATGTAATGTAGATGTAAGAGTGATATGCTAATGGAATTGGACTGCATTGTGCAGTAGTGTTCCTGCAAATGAAGCCAGATAAGTAACTCATGCCCTAAGGAAACATCCAGTAGGAGTATGAATGTAGTCAGAAACATTGCAGATATATGCATAGTCATCAATGATGTGACACAAAAAATTGCACATTGTGTCATTGTGGTACAACATATATTTCAGTGATTTCTGCATCATTATGTACAGTTCCATTGTAAGCAGTTTGTTTTAGAAGTGTGCTTTCAGTTGATACTGGTATTACACTAAGGGCTGGATTCACGAAGGCTTGCACGGAGTCTAAGAGTAGTGTAAGACTCCATGCAGCCTTCGCGATCCAGGAACAGCCCAAAGTCCATGTAAGAGTCAAGCTAAAATGGCTCTTACACGGAGTGGGCGTGGATAAGCTAATCAACTCACTTGCAGCCGAATAGCATGCAAATGAGGCTGATTAGCGATCCAGGAAGCCCAGAACAGCCCGTGTAAGAGCCGTTTTAGCTGCAGAAATGTACTCAGTTGACAACTGAGTACGTTTCTGCAAACACGGCAATGGAGCCATGTCAGCTCCAAATAAAGGGTATATATGTGATAGGCAGCATGCCAATGGCCAAATATGTGGCCATTGGCAAGCTGACCCCATGCAAATATATTAAAAATAGAAATTTTTTTTTCGCCGATTGCCGATGTTTAAACCCAGCGCAGCCCCGTGCAAACGGGCTGCGTTGCATAGAACATAAAAACGAAGGTTTTAAACCTACAAATGTAGGTTTTATGCAATACATGGAATGTCAATGGAGGGACCAGCAGAGCAAAACCAACATGGCCACCGTGTAGTGGTTGCTAAGGGGGGAAGCAGAGTCTAAGAGATGTAACTAAGCATCAGTAGGCAATCCGATGCAAATGAGTGTAAGGATACTGAATTCCACTGTCACATAGCAAATGAGCACATTCTGAGTAGTGTAAGAGTTACATACGGGGGAGGAACAGAGTAGGAGATAGGTGACATCACAGGGGGGAATGGTAGAAAGAGATGCAGGTCATTGGAGGTTAGTGTTACATGACAGATGTCAGACAGATATCAAGGAAAGAGGTGTGCCACTAAGTAAACATGAGAAAGTCAAGAAATGGTAGGTGTACACTGTTGCCTACACCAAAGTTTCTTGCTGGATGTGTATGCGCACATGTGTGCGCCACGAAGCGCGAGTAAGGCAGTGTGCGCGCGTGTAAGGCAGTGTGCACGCGTGTAAGGCAGACTCAGCATGTGGGAGCGTGTTGGGAGATGTTTAACACCGTGTGCACGGGCGTGCACGTGTTTAAAACCGAATAAGCAGATTCTGAACTGTGTAAGTATGTGTGCGCGCGTGTAAGCCACTGTGAGCGTGTTTCTGCTGGTTTGCACATGGCTCCACCCTGAGGAAACAGAAAGGAAAAAGGAAGCAACAGATGTAGTAGGAAGTTAGCAGGGAATACTGCTGGAGCTAGCAGGTGAAAACAATTAGATGCAGGCAATTACACAGGCAGAATACTAGGCCAGCCCAGCACTTAAAACTCTGCAAATAGCAGTGCAGAATGTTTCTCTCAAGAGACACTGCAAGACAGGAGTTAAGTTATCAGAAGTGAAAACTGAAAAAGCTGAACTCAGAGCAGATATGTTAGGGGCTGCCATAGCTGTCATAATGAGACATAGGCGACTTGCTGAGGGTGGTGACAATGCAGATGGTGCCAGACAACCCACAGTGAGGAGACGGAGAAGAGTGTACAGGCCCAGGGTCACCTACCATGGGTTACATGAGCTGGAGATAGTAGAGCGCTATAGAGTGGACAGAGACCTCCTGCAGCAAATAGTGGAGCTGTGCAGGCCACGCCACACACAGAACCAACAGAGGGAACCCATCCCAGTGGAAACCAAGGTATGTGTTGGCCTAAGAATACTAGCAACAGGTACCCCAAAAATTCCGGGGGGTTTCAAAAAAGGGGCTGAAAAAATTGCAGAGAAATGATCATTGCTTCCGGTAACAGGCTGACAGCTCAGAAGAACATCAGTCAGAAACAGTGGAAGATAAGATGACACCTGGAGTAAATCATGGAATAATTCATGGAATCAAACTGACATACAGAGACAAAAATGACATTTCCACTTGTGAATGGCTCGATAGCATCATTAATGCATGTCAGTATTTACTTGCAGAAAATAATCCATGTTATGGTGATTTCATATACACTGTGCTTCTTGCTCATAAGTCTGTGAGTGAAATTGACTCTGAAAAGATTATCCAGATTCATCATCTTGGGGCACACAGGGTTGTGTCAAGCTGGTGTGGCAAGTGTATAACAGTCTATGACTCTTTACAATTCTCTGGCATCTCAGACACACTGAAGGAGCAGCTCATTAGAATGTTGTTGTTGTTGTGTCTTTCGGCTTTTCCCGGTTAGGGGTCGCCACAGCGGAACTCCGGTCCGCTAATGATTGGCAGTAGATTTTTACGTGCCGAGTTGCCGGCCCTGACACACAACCTTCAGCGAAGGTATGTCCATTCACGCATGTCTCCACACAGAAGACGCTCTATCTGAGAATCAAACAGGACGTCTTGTTGTGAGGCGGCAACGCTACCGCAGCACCAGTGCCCCATTATTTGCGGGTGCAGATCAAGTGCTTGACATTATTTTTTTGTGTTGTCAAAAACATATAGGAACCAGTGACTGTGGTCTTTTTTGCTGTGGCCAATGCTGTTGCTCCTGTAAATGAATCATGTTTGTCCAACATACACGTTATCCAAAGGGAAATGAGACAATATTTAATTCAATGCATTAATGAGAGAGAGATGTTTCCACACAAACTAGTGAAAAAAAAGTGTAAGAAAGTACAGTTGACACTGCATTGGTTCTGCAACATATATATAGTGGATGATTGAATGCCATGTATGTAAAACATGGCTACATTTCACATGTGCTGGTGTTACAAAGGATGACCGGTGTTTGAAAACCGCAAAGAGGTTCTTTTGCAATGGATACAGCAAAAACAGCAGAAGAGTTGTGTGATGTACCAAAAACAAGTGTATTTTTTCATCTGTGGCACTGTCCTAATTTGACATTACATTTCATGGGTCTGAACACTGTTGTTTTGTTGACCAGCCATACTGTCCGTGTTATAGGGCAAAGACCCAGTAGTATTACTTGAGTGCTTACTTCTTGTCTTGATGGTAGTGCTCCACTGTCCTATTGTATTTTACCTTATTTTGGCATATATTGCACTTTGTTATTTAAAATATCAGTATTTTTGTATATTTCACTGATATTGTACAATGACACTAGCAGTTCAATCAGGCTGAAAACTGAAGCAGTGCAGGGAATTTCCTTAAACAAGCAGTGATGACTGGTGTCAAGGGAAAACCTAAGAACAGACCATAGCAACTGTATACTTTCCCTGGAGTAACGTACAGGATAGGGAAATGAAGTAGTACTAGGATGTTTCTGTTTTGTGAGTAGCCTAATGAAGACAAACCAAAAATGTAATGTAGATGTAAGAGTGATATGCTAATGGAATTGGACTGCATTGTGCAGTAGTGTTCCTGCAAATGAAGCCAGATAAGTAACTCATGCCCTAAGGAAACATCCAGTAGGAGTATGAATGTAGTCAGAAACATTGCAGATATATGCATAGTCATCAATGATGTGACACAAAAAATTGCACATTGTGTCATTGTGGTACAACATATATTTCAGTGATTTCTGCATCATTATGTACAGTTCCATTGTAAGCAGTTTGTTTTAGAAGTGTGCTTTCAGTTGATACTGGTATTACACTAAGGGCCGGATTCACGAAGGCTTGCACGGAGTCTAAGAGTAGTGTAAGACTCCATGCAGCCTTCGCGGTCCAGGAACAGCCCAAAGTCCGTGTAAGAGTCAAGCTAAAACGGCTCTTACACGGAGTGGGCATGGATAAGCTAATCAACTCACTTGCAGCCGAATAGCATGCAAATGAGGCTGATTAGCGATCCAGGAAGCCCAGAACAGCCCGTGTAAGAGCCGTTTTAGCTGCAGAAATGTACTCAGTTGACAACTGAGTACGTTTCTGCAAACACGGCAATGGAGCCATGTCAGCTCCAAATAAAGGGTATATATGTGATAGGCAGCATGCCAATGGCCAAATATGTGGCCATTGGCAAGCTGACCCCATGCAAATATATTAAAAATAGAAATTTTTTTT